>NW_008751663.1:2059153-2090425 GCF_000715545.1 Opisthorchis viverrini
TATATATATATATATATAATGAAATACGTCACCCAATAAATTAGTGGCTTTCCAGTGATGTGCATCACTAGCTAATCAAAAAGTAATAATTTCCGCCGGTACGTGGTTGGAATATCAATATGACGTGAGCTTTCCAGTGATGTGCATCACTAGCTAATCAAAAAGTAATAATTTCCGCCGGTACGTGGTTGGAATATCAAATATGACGTAAGTGGATGTACAGTTTCTGTCATAACATGCGTTAGGAGAATACATGTACGATATTCTACCCTTCGTGGGGACGTAAACGGTGGTACGGCAAAATAGAATGTTATTTCAACGCGAATTTTGTTGATACGATAGGACTGATTCGAAGCTACGCATGAAACCTCCGAATTTATTTCTCACTTCAAACATTCTCTTTTAGAATGTTGCAAATCATCCGGCACAATGCGTATTTTGGCCAGTTGTTTCCAGTTGTACGCTGACAATAACATCATAAAATTTGGTTTCCAGCAAAGCCAAAACCTTTTAATTTTCTTTACGACTAGACTTGCTGAAGTACTCGCATTCGGACTAATGTTTTTCGAATAATTTCAGTGCAAGGAATACACCCAGAAGTCAGTCAGATCCATTTTTGCGATGGAAATACGGAAAACGGTAGTAACTATAAACACAATTATTCAGGTCCCTGTGTCCCGACCACGGCCTTTCAGAAGTGAGCACATTCTACTTAACAATTTGTACTTTTACATTCACGACTCGCCGGCCTGTTATTTATCCAGTTTTCAATAAAAAATAATTTTGAATTGTTGATAAAAGAACACCCGGCCGCTTCTGATTAGTAAGATTTTCCAACGAATTCGATGAACGACCAACACCAAGAGAGTAATTTATTCTGTTTGCCTCAATCCAACTCGGAAACGGGGTCTTCAGTCTGAAACGCTGACGGCTGAACGTTGCTCTGGTCATAAGTTATGATCACTGAGAGCCAGAAACGAGTAAATCCTCAGTATCACAGTAATTATTTTGAACGCTATCTTGTAATCTCCAACTGTTTCCAGAAATAGCCGTGTAGCAAACGAGCTTAGTGTTCCCCTAATCCATCGAGTGGACCACGGGAATTCGGAAATAGCTAGAGTTCTGATGAAATCACTACACTGATTCGTCGGATCAAGTCGCCCCCTAGCAGAGGCGATGCTCATACGTGGCGGTGGCCTCACCTAGCTGGGGCTAAGATTTGAACTAGAACATCGTATAAACAGTTCGTAATGAAATCACTCTATGAACTCCTACCAGAACAACCTATGTAACTGACGTTTTCTCCGCGACTGACCAATTTTGTTCCGTTCACCACATGTGGGTTATCAAATCTTGCACCAGGGCAATGAAAATCAAGGTGAAATTATCTGACGGATTACGATTTACTCGGAGAATTCAAGAGAGACCAAAAATATAGGTAGAGCCGCACAACTGATTATTGGAATGCTCTGTGACCCACCGCTATCCGTTCAAAGCACTACACATACATACTCCGGTTGTAGGATCCGTAAAGATATTAAACCGAAATGCAGAAAGTGTTTTGTTTTTCATAAAGTGAACAGTATGAAATATTAAAATTTGCATCATGATGCCCAAGCTTTTGCGTCATCTTGTTTTGCTGCAATGTAGTTACTGATCTGCCTCTTTCTCAGATGTTGTACTTAGTTCAGGGAAATACGGGTCTGACTTAGTAGCGAATGCGTCTAGCAAGGAGTTGAAGGATTCACTTCAAAAATGCAGTCCAAAATCATCAAAAACGATAGATTATTTCTTTAGTAACCAGATGCTACTGTGCACAACGCAAAGTACTTTAGACTAAGGATGGTGCGTATTGGCCGGCACACAATCCGGGACACAAAAGCATCCCTCTGCCACAGGTTTAAGCCTGAGAGTAGAACGCTTATGTTTATCACGAAGAGAGTTTATTACTTCATCCTTTCTACGGGAAGTTAATCACGCTGCTGATCAACCACCCTTAACCAAAACAGTACAGCCTTCAACTACCAGCAGTGCAGTGGCGAGTCCGAATCTCCTCAGAGGTTCATGTATAAATCGTTGCTGTTGAATTCCAGCGAGGATGAAGCTATTGCACAGTAATTCGCACCTTATCAACGTAGACCGATTTCGCTAGTAAGATGGGATTTAAGTTAAAGTTGCAAAACGTCAGCAATGAAAATGCAGCAACCATCAGTCGGCTAAGAATAAAAGGTCAGTTAGCATCCACGTTCACCCCGCCCTATTTTGAACAGTCCTCATTCTGTCCGGGTGCAGCTATATTGGTGAGTTCACACCACATAACGAAGCACTAGACTCGCGTTTTGTTCCTACCTAATCAAATTTTGGAGCTCGCTGTGGTTTGAAATCCGAACATTTGACCTTTGTCTGACACGTTATAAATACTCCATAAAATGGTAGGATTATCTGAATTATGAAGCCCGAACAGGCGGACCTGTTCATACTGTGGTGATGGGGCTAGTATAACTGGACGCTATCAATCGGTAGATTCACCAAACTTTTCCGAGAACGATGACTATTCAATCGGTTCCAAGCGTTTTCTTTCCAGATTGATCACTGAGTAGTGTTTCTGGTTGTGTCGATCCATCCACCAGCCATCCACCGCTAACCACCTCTAATAAAATCCTACCTCAGGTCCATAGCGTTCAAGCTTTGGGATTTACTCAACAGAACAACCATGCCAGGGTAGAAGAACGACTGTTCCAATGAAGTTGTTGTGAATTCGGATTCCACAAGTCCCACATGCATATACAGTTAATTCCATGAAATTACGACACCTTTAACTATCATGCAAAAAGACCTGCTAGTAGGTCTTATAAATAACTCAGCTTCAGGCAGCATAAACGGACGAGATTCCTACATTTTTAGTTTTCATGTGTGTGGCCTACAAAATTTTGGCTCAACGGTATTGGAGTTCCCAAAGGCTAAAACCTCATAATGTAAGCAGCTGGAGGTATAAATCGATTAGGTGATTATGAGCTGCTTATTTTTGCTTGTCGTTTCCAAATAACTACTTCTACCTGTCCGTCCAACACATTGAGGGAACATATGATTCTTGACAGCTCATAGTTAGTGATCGCTCTATATATCAGTCAATTCAAAGCTATTTTTGCCACTCGCATACATGTAGTAAAGAATGGCCTGACTCCTTGTCAAATGCTGATGCCCAACCACCTGTGAAGCGTCTGTTGAAGTCCTTCCAACTTGGCTTTTGCAACCGTCCGCCTATTTGTCTGTTAATTCATTCGGCTGATTACAGATAATAATTCACTGTGAATCTTTCAACAAAGAACAGCTCAGATAAATGACATTTTCCCGTTGCTTCCTACGTCTGATAACGTCCCACCTCTTGCTGGGTTAGTGAAGGTGAAATCGTACAAACTTCCAACAATTATCGTTTTACTCGAATTACCACCAAATTCCCTTTACCGGATAAACCTATTATAACAGGTATCAAGAAGAAAAGACATTCCGGTAAAGCCGTGCAAGCTAGTTCCACGAACCGCGGCCATTTCAAACTAGTATATGGGGCAATTTCCATATATGACAAGGACTAGTAAAACTATGTATAAGCTGACATCTGAAAGATGTGAAACTGGAGAAGACCATTGTCCATGGGGTAGGGGTACAAACAACAGATCCTACACGGGTTATAAATGTTTAAATGAAAATATAGATCAGGAAAACAGTCAAGTAGATTGTAATTTACAACTCTCGAATTCAGACCATGGAGTCTGCCAGGGTAGGACTGATGCAGAAGACTTTGGTTCATCGTTTCCCCCAATAGACGAACACTGAGTACGTCCTGGAGGTACGCCAGGATCCCGCGGGATGTTTTATCATCCTGGGCTGTTTGTTGGCATTGATAAACAATCATTAGGATAACTGTCCCACACATGGAGATGTTTTTTGTTCAACCTATCTTTCGCACACATCCTCGTAATTATAGACGCAAGTTATGGTGCACTTAGACCATCCTTTACACTATCCAATGCAATATTCTGGTTGTCCCGGATAGACCAACATCAAGAAAAACATATAGTACAGTGCTCCTAAGTTGGTGAAGTTTCCTGCTTGGAAAGCCATAGCCTTGAAACAGAGATAGAGAATTAGATGACATCTGGAACTATGCATAAATTTTGTGTCTGGCATCCTTTTTGCACATTTTGCATGCAGATCTCCTTATTATCATCCTTACTATCATTCTACTTCCGAATTACCTGCATTGTAGCTTATCTTAGTTTGTCTCATTTCTGAAGATCTCTTGTTCCTGTTTAGGAGTGGATTAGATTTTAGTAAATAGACTCGTTTGCCAACACTCTTTCTTAACAGAGTTTGTAACGAACACAGTGCGAAGGATATCCTATCACAAAGATTGACCAATCGTGATACATAAAAGGCAGCAGGTTAAATCTTGTCTATATTTATCTCTATAACCGTGGGTCATTATTGCTAGTGCATTTTAGGTTTCAAACGTCTGACCACAATCACCTAGATTTGCGACAAATGTACATTTGTGCAAACAGATTTCAGGCGGATTTAATTTTCCAAGCACGTGGGCATGGTAAAAAGCGCAAAGAATTTCGCATCTGATTAAGAGTAACCATCACCCAGATCACTGCAAAGTATTCGGTGTGTTTTAATTAGTTTGAAAACGTTACTCTAGAGAATTTCAAACAAGAAGGGTCTGTTAATAACCGAAAATTTTGTTGTTAAACTTTTGAATCTTGATTTGTGTAATCACAGAGAGCGAATCCAAGTCAAATAAAGATACATCCTTCTACTCTATGCCACACAACTGGTCAGAATTTCGTCTTAGCTTATTCTTAATCTAACTCTTTTTTCGACTGCCGCGGTGCACTTTTCAGCTGATACATTTGTCGTGACCTCGATTTAATCCGTTTGAATTGGGGATGGAATACGTAAACCTGCAAGCCCATTTTAAAATACACTGGTGATGTGTTGGTGCTGAAACGGGACGCGCCAGGAAACTTTATGAGTTATTCCACCTGAGCGATTATACTCATTCATCATGGGAGTAGCTGAAAGCAGAGCCGACTTTTTATCGGTGTGGTAGTAGGATAAGCGTGTCTCATACATCATCGACTTTTGGACGCCTCGCCATAACGGCACTTCTTCGTCATTCTTGAGTTCTGTCTGACCTCTTAAGACGAAAAGCCCGGAAACACAAACCGAAAAACATATTACTTCGCTATTCGAATCAGAATAGATCGATATTGCGATTCGCCGCTGTGAAAACACCGCATTGGCTTGGCACTAGATATTTCGCATTAGACAAAACTTACTCATTTGAAATGCGACTGATGGACTGAGTGATATTTGCAACAAACCCCTTCGCAACTGCCCTTTGTGGTTATAATGAGCTACGTAGGGTCAACTGCTTCTCATTTGCATCCAGTTGGTATACACACAATTAAGGATTAGATCGTCAAACATCACGTAGGATCAATCAGCTAATTTGTAACTACGTACGCCTCCTTCCATCCGTTTGAACCATTCAGTGAGCAGTCCTTTGGAAAGAATTACCTATTGAAGTTTCCGAAATTATGTTTTGAACGAGCCTTTTCGACAAAAAACTGTTCGGTTTAGTCTATCCCAAAGTAAACAGGCAAAAGATTGCCAGTATATTTGCGCTAGCCTTCCTAATTTAAGACTTTTCTCCAACCAACAGAAATCAGTTTATTTTGTATTCAGATCGACATGGTTCGAAAATTTTGTGAGAGCTCCCTGACCGGCTCGGGCCGGTCAAATCTGAACCTCTTCACCTCTTACAAATTGCCTCACACAACCAGATAAATTAAGTCACCTTGGTTTCCGGTAAAATGTAGGTTTGTGAAATTGGATGACCCATTGCATTCATTTTTCAGATGATAACTACTGTTGTAGAACATTTAAGGACATTTACTTGCTTGAATCACGACAGTCCACGTTCATGGGGTAAAAAGTATATAGACATGCAGCCACCGTGCTGTCTAACATTGCACGATTGACTCACAGCTGGTGGCGTGATTCTCCAAATAAGTGATGGGCGCAGACGTTTTGTAATAATCCTGTAGCCTGGTTCTATTCGAAATCATATAGTTGTATGGTTTCATTATTTACATTTCAAGGTAACCTCATTATCCGCCATGATACGTGACGGGGGTTTTCTGTCTAACCAATTGATTTGGGAAAATGACGCTGAGTTAGTTTGCTTATAATTACACTAAGAAGGATGGAAGGGTGGTTTCTTCAGACAAATTCATGTTTTGATTTGGTCCCATATGTGCTACATTTATTTGCCTTCATTTAAATCCTCATTTATTGTGGTCAAATGTACACAGCTGGATGACTTGGGCTTTCATTTTTTAAATATTTTCGCCAAAGTGAGAGGCTATGTGGCAAAGTTATTCGTATCCAAGAGAGTGTTCGTCTATGTGGCTTATTTCAGAAGACAGGATACTCTACGTTTCAAGCATATGATAAGGACATAATAGTACGGAAATGGGAAAATCCCGACAAGTCAGATCTTTAGTAGCGGCAGACTTTTGCACCTGTTGACGCCACGAATGCGGGCGATTGAGGTTTGTTGTTTATCTTTTCTCCCCTCTGTGTAAACTGTACCGTAGACTTTCGAACCCAATTCTTCATTATGACATTCAGGATAGTTAAAACTACCCGTGATCCAAAGTCCCGTATTGGGAACTTCAACAAACAGTGTTCAGTACCAGTGCTTGGCTGCCGGACCACCATAATTGTGAAGAAAATAAAATTAGATAGGAAAGCGACTTGGTCCAAGCCTATTACAAGTATTCCAAGATGTCCCCATCTCCAAGCACTCATTCAGGCAATGTAGGCATACGCTGACAATGGAAAGCCACTGACATAGATTAGCAGACACACAACTTCGTCCACCGACCGGTGGACAGTTTTTGGAATTTGTGCCAACCCACAGATTGAAGGACCGGTTCACATGGTCTTTGCACAGAAATTTGAAATAGCTGTGTTTTTGCGACAATCCGCCCACCGGCTGCTTTGTTACAGTGGGATCCCAAGTAAAAAGAGAATCACCATAAGCAGAATCAAATGAGTAAATATTAACCTGAGTTACAGATATCTATCGGAACAAATGAGATATTGCTTTAATATGCTTCACGTTCAAACGGCAATGAAGCATCGTACGGTAGTGAAGCATCGGTGTTCATCACTGATGTCATGCTGTCTATGATGATGATGAAGTAACTTCCTAGCCACTGACATAGATTAGCAGACACACAACTTCGTCCACCGACCGGTGGACAGTTTTTGGAATTTGTGCCAACCCACAGATTGAAGGACCGGTTCACATGGTCTTTGCACAGAAATTTGAAATAGCTGTGTTTTTGCGACAATCCGCCCACCGGCTGCTTTGTTACAGTGGGATCCCAAGTAAAAAGAGAATCACCATAAGCAGAATCAAATGAGTAAATATTAACCTGAGTTACAGATATCTATCGGAACAAATGAGATATTGCTTTAATATGCTTCACGTTCAAACGGCAATGAAGCATCGTACGGTAGTGAAGCATCGGTGTTCATCACTGATGTCATGCTGTCTATGATGATGATGAAGTTCAAAACTTCCTAGAGTGAACACTGTTTAACGTACACAGACTTCCGTTACTAAGAATGACAAATGCATGGTCGTGCATCGGTGAAAGCCGAGTTTCCCACAGAAGCCTCGCTCTTGCGAAGATCTATGTGGCATGGGTAGTTGGAAGGGGTATTGCTCCAATTATAGCTCATCCGTTTATCAGTGAGCAGGATTATGATTCCAGAAGCCAGAGAGAGACGACAGAACTTAGACTTGTGAGGCGAATGCTCACTTTCCTACGGTACAAGCGTCTCTGCTACTAGTCACAAAGTACCAAGTCAAAATGGATGAAAGTGTGCCGGAGATAACAGACTGTTGAAGGAAAAGGTTTATGCAACTGGGGAGTGTGTTTCAAAATTAAAGAAAAATGAGCTTTACGTTTGCATAGCTTTGCGCTGAATTGTATTCCAATCCTAGCGACCGTAGCGGACAAGTTTCGAGTGACGTCTTTTCAACCGCACATTTCTGGGTCGATATCAAGATATCCAGAAATAATATATCAAAGGCTGCACTGAAGCCAGTTTACTTTTAAAAGCCGAGAAACATTGCGCTACCTGGCTCTTTAAATAGTGGCTTTACTAACGGGCCAAACGCTCCCTTAAAATGTACTTACGTATTTATCATCATACCGCTTTATTTACTAGTTTGCATCAAAGCAGCCTAACACTGGGCCTGTTGGAAATATATCAAAATTTTGGTGACTCGGGTGCCTTAATTGGTTGTAGATCGGGTGGCTGATGGTCTTCTTGCGCTCTTGGCAGCTTTCTTGCGGACATTTCGTCATCGGTCGTGTGGATACTATCAGCAAATTTTTGGATAGGAATTTCCTCCTTATCTGCTTAATTTTACATGGTTTGAAAGAGAACCGTTGATATCAGTCGACGCGATTGGCTGGTTTAGAGTTTTATTCTTTGATTCGGTTTGTGGTTTGTGGTTTGGACGCCTTTCATTCGAATGACTCGTTAAACAGCTCCGTTGTGGTAGATTAAATCATCGTCTCGCTTGGTCTCTTCCCAGGTTTTGGTGGCCTATCTTTTTTCTTAAACTTCATTGGTTATTTTAGTGCTCCTTTTGGAAGTTTTCTTACAGCGTATTGACTGGATCCTTCCAAATTTGTGTCGCAACGCGTTTGACTTTCTTGAGCTCGGCTGTTGCCCGCGCTTCTTTGCTTTCTTATCCAGAATGAATTTTGCCTTTAGTGATGGTGTCTCCACTTTTGATCTGCAAGCACATGTTTGCGCTTAGATTAGAGAACAGCATGTTTAATTTCCACCTTGATTCGAGCTCCCTAGCAGGGATGATCCCATTCAGAGTCCGCAAATACCTGAGAGATTTCCCGTTCTCTCATCCGTGTCAACTGATCCACATTGGCAAGTCAGTTTCCGAGTTGTCACTTCAGATACCTAGAGATCCGTTAATGTCCATCAAAGCTGTATACTAATCTCTACAGACCTGGTGCGTTTGATATGTCAAGCACACGCTTGTGATAACATCACCGGACCAAATCCATGAATGGCAAATTCAGCGCAATATTAATGAAGACCATGTATCAAAATGCGGCTATCCTACGGTTTGACACCTTATTATATAAATCGTATTCCGGTCAAGACTGTCTCACAGTGAAACCTGCGTCTTTTAGTGTGGCACTATGTGAGCATCAGAAGTACAGTCATAAGAACACAAAATTCAAACTCAACACAGGTATTAAATATTTATCAAGCTAGTGAATGGTTCGAACAGCCATCAGCTTGGCATAAACCCCCGTGGGTGGGCACCAATAGATTTCTGCAAAGCCACAATATCCTGGAGACTCCAAACCAATGTGACGTTATTCTAGTGGGTTTCTCATTTTCCCACATTTGTATATTACTCCCAAACCCCACTTACCAAAAATAATCTATCATCCCATTTCAGCAGCTCTTTTTCAAGATATCGCACAAAATACCGTACGAAGCAGTCTCACATGATTCTTAAAATTAAAAATGACAAGCGTCCAACGAAAGAATGAGAGCTCCCAGTAATCACCTTGAAATATCGTGGAACGGAAAACCCACCCGCGGTGGGGTTGAAACTGGTTAGGTTTTGTAATATAGTTTCCTCAGTTGATCTGTTTCACAGTCAGATAGTTTGAAGTGTTCCTTAATGATGAAAAATCCTAGATGTCATATACTTTTGACAGATCATTTTATCTGCGCTTCAACCTGAACGTGTGAACGTTTTGAGCGTTTCATTGTCCAACGTTTTTGTTTCCATGACCGACCAGGTACGAATTTCAGCCTATTCGGACGTTGTTGGCTACGGTAAATAACTCCTACCCAGACAGTTTCAACTACCATAGTAAAAAATTTGTAATTTATAAACAAATACTGATTGATTTTGGAATAAAGGAGCACCAGACGGGGTAAGAATAAAGCTGTATACTATAGTGGACATAGTTCTTTTTGGGGGGGCTTCCAGACGTGTTCGCGAGTGCCCAATTAGTTGTCCGTCCAACCGCACACCGACAAAAACCGATGTAGGTGGATGAAGCAGCATTACGGTGCGCGACGTACCAACTCATTCTGAACAGCTTATCACTGAGCTTATTTCCCACTCGAGTAACCATTCAAAATGTCGCCACGTGATGTGGGTTCAGTGAGTGACGGTAGAGCAGTACTATGCCCTATCTAAGAACTGATCACCCTTTTGATCAGCTGGTCGTGGTCCAATAGTTAAGTGCCTGTCCACTGGCCTCAAGGTCGTGGGTTCGAAACCCTCTGGTTTGCGGACGACGCTCACTCATGATCACACCCAAAAAGGACGAAAGAGCTCTAGAGTAAAATACACTCATTTGCATACCAATGTGGTATCATGTTGTATTTAATAACATTGTAACCTTATGAGTAGACTATTACGTCTATAGTTATAGAGTACATTTTAGCTTTTCTGGATAGGTTTGCCTCACTGGCATGATGAAATGTCCTTTGAAAGTTACCTAATTCCCTTGCACATTGAGAATGTATGCAATAGCCGAATTCAGTAGTGGCGCGTAGTAATTTGCTCATCATTTTTTCCGCATTCAAGATGTCCCGAAAATCTCCGTACAGACAGCAGTATGTAATCGAGTTCTGCTTATCTATCCAGTTAGACGAACCAGCATTTTAGTGCTCGTCATATGTACTTTAAGTTAATAATCCAGAGTGATTTTGCTTACCCATGGACTATAAAAGGTTCGCTGATGATGGTCGGTCTATTTTTGATGTACTGTTCGCGCGCTTAGCTTGATGCAGAGTTCCACAGATATCGGATTAACTACCTTCAGACATACATCGTTTACCAATCTTTTCAATATTATGATATATATTAGAGGTTTTTGTATTCCCTAAATACCACTATCGAGAATAACATAAGTGACAAGTCTGTTAATTCTACAGCTTATTCTTACAAGCGCTTGCCTCGATGCAGTCAGGGTGCCTGGAGGTTTCCTCTTTCACCCTCACTTCAGAATTCAAGAGGAAATTACTGAACAGCTGAGAAATCCGGTTTTTACAGCAATCACACATACAACTTTACGCAGCCTGAATCGGAGAGTCCACTTTATTGAAAATGGTTAAATTTGCTGTTTTTTAGGTGACCTGTTATTTTCTTTCTTACTAAGTAGGATGAATCACTCAGAACAAAAGATATCCTGGAATTATTTATGTCCATCACCAGTGTATCTCGATTCCGGATACCATAACGAATCATCTGGGCTTGTTATTGTTAATGAGGACAAGCTGAAGGTAAAAGTGTCTCCAGGTTTGCTACTTTTTTATTTATCAATGAGATTCCACGCTAGCTAGCATTGACGAAGACTGATGAACGTTCCTTCAAGGAAAGCCACCCGTATAAGAGATAGAAAAATGATTGACCAAGTTACTTAGATACGCGCAAACAGTCACCCCCAAAAGCATCGAAGGGAACCTGGAAAGGTAATATAAAGTGATGCTTCAAAAATTTGAGGTATCTGATTTTATGTGCGTCCGATAGATAGACGTCCGGGATAGACGTTGACTCATTGATGGGAATTTTGATGGATCGAGGTGGGTAAATGCCGTTCTCTTGCCTTAGCTCGGTTTGTTGTTTGTAGAGCTTTGGCCGCATTACGAAACCTCGCCAATTAACCAGGCAATAATGATGGTACCTCGGTTGATGACTAAACATTTATGAAAAAAGCTGCTCAGCTTGGCCACCGTGAAAACTGCTGAATGACAGAAATGCTCAATGAGTCTTCCATTTTTTCAAAGTAAAATTTAAGGAACAAAAGTTAACCTGATCTGCTTCTTAATGCGCTTTTATTCATCCATTTTAAAACAAGTACGTTCGCTTGCTTTCTGCTCTTTTGCGCTGGCTTCCGTTTTTAAACTCTGCAATTTTCAGTCATCTTGAACTGAAGCAAACCCATTATTATGACGTTCCATCCTTTTAATTTATATGATTCTATGGCAAAGTGATGAGGGTGTTGATTCTAGAATGTGGCTGGGCATACAAGTTTTTAAAATGGCGAATAACTCTCTAGGGTAAATGTCTGCCACACACAAATGCAGGAGGTTCCAACCTATTAGTTTGTTGTACTCACAACCTGGGATTATAACTGAAGTTGGCCATAATAATTCGATCCAACAGAAGTTATCGAAACCTCAAAATTCCTAGAGTCTACTTTATTGAAAGCAGAGAGCATGTTTAAAATAACGAAGTATGTTTAAGTTTCTGGAAACCTTATCGACCCTGATTTAGGACCTGATCATTTTTTGGGGCGGAACTTTTAAGTGAGGCATCGATTTGTTGCTTTTATGTAGACAGCAAGTTGACCATTCTCATTGGTCAACAGGTGCCAACCGCTGATGATAAATGTACTTCTTCTCTTGGAAGCCAATTCATTCATTGTCATCATTTTTACTGAGCCCGATAGTTGGCTAGACCATTTTTATTCTTCTGTGGGTGTAATTCGCCGTAGGACACCAATTGTCCGGGCTGGTCTTTGCTGTCATTTGCTTGCTTAACTCACATCAACCGTCAATGCTATTCAACGTTCGTTTTACTCAACACATTTGAACTCGTGTTCTCGCAATTCGTTTTTTGTGCTGGATTGCGTTTAGATTCGTTGTTTGGTTTTTGTTCAAAGAAATTTGTTGGTCCTATCCAACTGCCTAACCGAAAACCAGCAGCATAGCCACTCATAACCACCTTAATCGGAGTTCCTACTGTGAACGTTTTTGCGCTCTAGTTTGGGCTTTCAAATATATACTTACCAAACCCACATGCTCGTGCAGGTTGCTCTTGATTCGTTTGAACGTAAACGCACTTCTGGATTAACTAAAGATTGGTCACAAGAACAACTATGAGGATCTGGATCGCATCCTTTATTAGTGTATGATGAAACCTTTTATCCCCCAATGAAGAACGAAATTATGTTTCATTTCCTCTTCACTGCACTTCAATGCTTTTGCCGCCTCTAATGATAATTGCCTCTGCGCGACTGACTCGGTAACATAATTTCAAATTATCTCGTTAACGCGCCGGTAATCGCTACCTGTTGGTTGCGTGTACCTGATCGCCAAAAAAACTGTTCTGATACTCCCTAAAAGCAGTTTTACGCCAGTTTGAGGGGCTAAGAGCTTAGATATTATTTTGGTTTCAGGAAGTAGTGCAAATAGGTAGACACCGCGCTGTTGAGATTCGTTTGAGTGGCCGTCATTTATCGGAGTTTAGACGCACGAACAACAGCAACTGCAGTCAGCTACAGTTATTTGCTGCCCAGAAGCTGTTTCTGTTCAGCATCAACTTTCGAAATAAGCTAAGTATCTTGGCCTCCAGATTCTCCCACCAAGCTAACACAGAAAATAGATAAAATACAATGTCACTAGCTGTGGATCAATTACTGATTGCGATTCTTTCGTGAATACTCACGTGATTTTTATCATGCCCTCGTTTTCTGCTGCTTTTCAGAGCGCTATTCAGTGGCGTATAAGGCGCATATACACCCCGTGGCCATTGAGAAGTTGTCGGAACCTCATGTGAACTAAGCTACCAAAACCATCTACTCAAGCGATTTAGGACAATGGCTTATCCTGAGCTGACTCTCAGTGGAAGATACCATCCACAACCCTACAAGATGCGGGAATCTGTGCCGATAGAACAATGTAAATCACCATATATAGCCACTGGATCTCGATAGACGCCAAAACTCCTAGAAGCTCGGGGACGTGTTCTCCTCTGCCGGGAGTACAATGCAGCTTCGTGAACTGCTAAACGTCAGTTGAAAAGATACCTTTGCACGGATCAAGGCTGGTGAATTGGGATACCCGAAAAGATGAACAAATCGAGAAAATCCGGGAGTCTGTGTAGACTCCCCCATCAGATACGCACAAGACAACAAAATTGCAAGAGCAAAAGAGTGAGAATAACAGCTACAAATAAGAACGTATTGTATCGTTGAGTTGAAAAATCTTAATAGGGATTTGGCTGGACGCCTTCACTTGCCTATGCAAATTATTTGTTTTCCAACAAACTCGGAAAGTCGATAATAATGTCCATTCTCTAAAACGGGTGCTTGTAGAAGTTGAGGTAAGCACAGAATAATCAAACTTACTCCTTTTGTAAGCCTGATGTTTGCGTTGTTAATTTTACATTGTCTTACAAAAGCGCTGAAAGATGAGGTGAGCATTATTTCGGTACGGAGTGCCTGGTGCAACTCGTGGCATCAAATAGGGATACATCTAGTCCTGAAGTGGGAGCTGTATTGTATCAACGGCTCTAGACTTTGTGAATTCAGACGGAGGGTCTGAGACATCTTCACGTCTTTGACCACCGATCTGTTAGACATATAGCTGTAGTCGGCTGAAATCAATGAATCCCTCAAGAGTGTCGAAAGACGCGATTTGGGTAAATTAGATGGTACATCACCCAAGGAACGCATCGACCATTGCAATCTGTGGTGGCCGGATCATCCGTTACTCATACCGAGTAACTGCCTGCCGAGATGATCGCTGCTTTCCACGCCTGATTCAGAGTGGTGAAAACCTGGAGGTGGAAAGCGTTTGACATGACAGAAGGAACTGAAGAATGTCGTGAAACTTTTGGCGATCTTGGTAATGTTGTGCTTCCAGGGTATGCTCAACCTGACCCTCCGGGCGTTTGACAAAAGATACCGAAATATGTAGCAGATAGCCATCTGCTACATCTTCAGCGCACTGAAGATGTCTCCTCGAATGGTGACGAAACGTTTGCAAACAAATTGCCAAGCTCGGCGAACAGATCAACAGCCACCTGATCAATTACCAACCAATACACCCGAGCTAACAATATTCCAACACATTACCAATATTCAACTTTATATGTCAAGATAATACAATAGCTATCAAAGACAACCTCAGATGGGATTTTAAATAGTTCACTATTCTTAGTTGAATATATGTAATCTGAGCACAAATTCAGTTGCTTTGAAAACTTAACACTCAATTCGAACTCAATGCACACGATAACTGTAGTAGTTTCCCGCGGTCGCTCTTCATTTATTTATAAATAGTAAGTAATGGATGCATTGAAACACGCGGAAGATACAACTTGCGCAGAGGTATCAGTTTGAATTGCTCCTTCAGCTAAATGTCTCCGGAACTAAAGGGATGAAAATTGTTTGCAGAAAACAGAATCTTGGTTTACCTTTTTCTCTGAAGACAAATAGCTAATTCCACATGAAAACTTGAGTCCATTTCCACCTCAGATAAATCACAACACCGCGCTCTCCATTACCTCAGTCTTGGAAGCATTTAATTCGTATGTAACATAACATGAAGCCACCTTATGTAATTTTCCGTATACATTATTATTTCTGAACAAATAGTATTCAGAGAATAACAAATGCAAACTCGCATTCATTTTCTGAAGAGCACCGTAACTGAATGTGCACTAGGTATATAGATCGTCTACTTCAGATAACATACCCATTAGTCAAGTTGACAAATAACTGAAGGAAATATGACATTTCTCTTTTTCATCAACCTCGTGAGCCTCCAGAGAGCCGTGCAATTTTCCATTAGCCATACCATTATTGACCATTAAGACCGATGTGTGGCTCAGATGTAGAAATGTTGGAAATATACCCAACCACAACTGTGTGAAATATGGACTAATGCGCCTTTGATATTAATCATGAATTATTTTTACTTTATGGCGGTTGAAATACGGAAACGTTTGCCTCTCATATAGAGTAGTATGAAGGTAGGCGCTAAGCTCATTTAAAAACGGTATTTACTGCGGCGCACGCTACACAACATCAAAATAAATAAAGGTACCCTCAGAGGTATTTATTTTGGCTAGAACATCATCTCCCCATTTATTAAACAAGAGCCCATATATCTGAGGTCTTGTGTATGCAAACCGATTTCCCAGAATCCATTTATTGTGTCAACCAAAAAGTCCAAGTACTCCTGAAACACCCACGACCAGGTGGCCCGAACAACCAGAAGACATTACTTGCGATGGGTCAAAAAATCACATAGTTTTCACCGATCAACTACTTAAAGTTCCAACTTTAACGGATAACGGGTGAACCAGAAACGAATTAGTAATGTCAAACAGCTTTCTCCAGCAGTTTGACAAGGGGCAGAACGGTGTCTGTTAACGAATCTAAGGATACAGAAGAATCAAACGAAGAATGAATTAAGTGCTACCACTCAAGGTACTTTGTTTTCCAGAGTGTGTTAGAATATCCCAGAAGGCCGATAGTATCTGAAGGCCGGCCTATCCAAAAAAGATCTACTAGTCTACTGAAAAAATACACTCATTTCCAAACAGGTTTTCTTTTAATAGCATGGGTTGCTGAGTCTCATCTGAACCGTCTGTTTACGATATTTCGCCAAAACCACCTGCTAGCTGAATATTCACCAGGGATGAACAGATCGTAACACGTAGGACGAATAATTGACACTCTGATGTCAAACACTTTCTGGATTCCAAAAAAGAATTCCAAAACTATTCAGAAATCAATTTTTGCTTCAGAAAAATCTTTCCTTACCAGACCGTTTGTGTCCACACAGAGAGTCGTATGGTTTTCTGCAATTTGTATCGCCTCTTAAAACGTGAATTGCTCTTATGTCTAAGGGGTGCTGATTTTTCTTCACACACCTATCTGAAAAAACATAGCCACCCCATCTGAAATGATAAATAACCAGACTTTCACCAGAACATAAGAGATTCAGAATTGTAATACCTTCACTGGAGAGAATTGAGTTGAGAGATTCAGAGAATTTTGGTAAATAATCGATGGCAAAACAATCTCTGAAAAAATAACTACACATTTGATCCCAAACATTTTCCAATTTGTTGAGTATACAGAGGTTTTATGGTACACAAGAAGCGCGACAGTTGTTGCTTTTACGTCGTGGTGACAGCAACACATTTTAAGAAATGTATCCTGGGAAGAACCACTCCATATAAGACACTACACGAAGCACATCTCTCCGTGTTCATCAGCTGGATGTAGTTACTATTGAGCTCGAGAAACAACTTGATGAGGAATCTCACTTGATTCTTCGTGCATCAAAGTGTGCAAACCTTCCAACCAAGTAGCACTGTGTTATCGCATTAAACAGAAGGTGGTCGGGAGCTCATTGGAAGACTTCCACGTCATTAGGAATAGTAGGTGACAAAAAGCACCAGACCCAATTTGGTAGGCCCGGGAAAACTAGCGGGAGAAAACTTTTCTTCATTTTATGACATTAAATATAACGTCCTCGGATGTGGTTCGCAAAGTTCTTTCTGATACAACCCTGTCTCCATGTAGAGACAACTTGTGTAACCCATCCCTTTTTCTTCGTACTGTATTTCGATGCATGTGGGACATTTCTGTTTAATAATTAATAGGCCATGAAATTTCACGGGACGACTACCATCAAAAGCTGTCAGGTTTTTAAGTCGAAGTAGAAAATCCACCCAACACTTACTAGGCAGTTGCATATCAACACGGTCCATAATTAGTAGTGATTTGCGTGACTGATAAATTATGAAACCATGACTACGATGCAAGCAAATTTTTAAATTATCGGCTCTACCTAGAATTGACATCAGTGATTAAATCTGAAGGTGACAGAACAAACTGTAGATGTAGCTAAGTGCAAAATACCCGCTATATTTGGGAAGCTACTTTTCCGTGGTTCACTGACATTGATGTCTAGGTAACGGGAATAACCTACCCGCCCAAGTAACATCTATGCAACAGCCGCAACATTTCCTATATACAAAGTAAGCTTGTTTATTCAATTTCAGTTGCATTCTGATTTAGAATTCCAACCAAAACTTCGGCCAAAAGTAAACTTAAAACTCTACTTCTCGTTCACATCCTTCTCAATTCGAAAGCCGTTTTGTTGCCTTTAACCTCCGAACATTCTCTAAATTGGATATTCAATTTTTATACTGTGCATCATTGACATGATTTTCCGTTGTATTGAAACAGTAGAATTCCATAGATTCATTCAAGCTATCGCTCACATGACCACCCTAGAACACCTCCGTGCGAGTCCCTGACAAACCGTTCAAAAAAGGAGATGTATTTGGCTGTTTCTCACCTGAATATTCGAAGGTATACACGTGTTTGCAACGGAGACCTCAGCCAAATCCAGGCTCTTTTCCGTCCGTACTATTTTTCGAGGCCAAGGTGACTCAGTGGTTGGAGTGCGAATTTACTGACCAAAATGTCCGTAATTCGAACTTGACCTCTGTCTCTTGGTTTCCACCCGACTAGGCTTTGGTAACCTGGCAGTACATCAGCCCTCGTGTTTCATTCGGGTAGCATGGCAGTTAGGCAGTTAGGGTGCTACAGCTCAACTGGCAGTAGCACTACTTTTCTTCAGTCATACGAAAGGCCTTTGTTCAGTTTGAGACGATATCTCTGATAATTGACCAATGTAACGCCCCTTGTGATTTTCAAAAATTGTTTATGTATGAGCGTCCAGATATGCATTCACATACGGAACGGGACTCGTGCAAGACTGAATATTACACCCATCAATCGAGTACTACGTAGAGCAGAACGGGTGGTGGGTAATCCAATCAAAATATGAAGGATGTCATAAATAACGTATCGTATTACAGTGCGTACATTTTTTCCTCTTATCAGCAAGTAGATAGCGCACTTAATCATGAACGAAATGTATTTCTCCAGCTGTTGCCAATGGAAATACGGAATTTACCTTTCAAACGAAAGAACAATGCGCCGATGGAAAAATTTGGATGCGGTTATTACGCGAGAACATTTGCTATAGGGAAAAGTAACAGATGGATTACACGTAACAAATGTATTAAACATGTATATAACTCGGAAACATAGAATGCTGAATAGCATTAAGGTTTGAGTAGATTCACCAGTTTACTCCTGCCACAATGGCTTCATGTCATAACAGTCCCAGGAAAACCCATGAGTGCTTTCAAGAACGTTTTTATGATCCCACGAGAATAGTATTCGACAACACGAACACTTGCTAAAGTCGTTGAGGCTCAGGACTTGACCTGTATTTCATTGTCAAAAATTCTAACGTGCTCATTTACGGCAACTTATAGTAAAATGTTGTGTCGAGAGACAGTGTATATGTGCTTATTGGCAGCTTTCAAGGCCTGCGCATCATTCGGAATAAGCGCAAGAGTCGTGCTGAGTTAAGTATATTTGCAGCGGCTGGATTAACTTTTTCTTCACCTTCTTTTCACTTCTGTATCTGAACCCCCCGTGAATCAGAAGCCTCTGCAGCAAGCTGTGCAGATGTCGGCATCATTTTCGCGTGACTGGATACTCGCTGATAACCGCGGTTGTACGGTTCGTCTGACAACATCCGTTAAGGGACCGCACAGGCGAGAGTTTTATCGGTATTCGTTAGTTTTGTCTACCTACTCCTCAGCCGACTGTGGCTCGGATACCACCAAGGACAAGTTTTATGGCGCCCTGAATGCAATGTTATGGAGAGCTAAAAGCTCACATATTAAGGTGGTTACCAAAGATCTGAATGTACGAATGGCCGAACTTAACATATCCGAGTCTCAACTGCGTGGATTTGGTACACACTGACACCCGTGAAAGGCTGCCAGTACTTCACCAGCGTAAGCTGAAATCATCTGAATTTTGAAGTTTGAGGATAAACATTTGGTCATGTTCGTGAAATGTGGTTAGTTTGCCCGCGGCTCGAACAACGACCCAGTAGCAATATCGGTTGACCCGTCTGTTGGAGTTTCCCAGTCAGCTAGCCCCCAGGACACTTGAAACATTCAGGGCAATGGTTATGCATAGTTGTTGGTTTTGCTGGATTTGCGTACCTCACGTTCACACGTAAAACAAGCTGTCTTAACTGCCCAAAACAGAATGGCGCAATCATGGACGTGATCGACCTCTGACCCGACAGAAACAAATGAAAGTGCATAAGAAAAGTTGCTACCTACCTCCGTGGATAGGTCCGCGTGATCCCTCGTGTGCATGGTTGGAGACACCGCAGGCTATCGCTCTCAATGAGGTGCCTGTAGTTAGTTTCTATCCAGATTGTCAGAATAAGTGTCTGAAAGTGTGGGCCCCTCCAGATGATTGCTCTAGCCCAGTAACGGGTACGTCCCTAACCCACTTTTACTATTTTGTTTTAAATGAATCAATTATAGTGATGAATATCACCGTTGTGTTGTCAAAGGTGATGCCGATGATAGTGATGAGAAGAAGAAGGAGGATAAAAAGCTTACAAGCACTCTACATCTGATTCATTCGCAACTAATTCAGTAGGGATACATAAGTGACGAAATGCTGCCATTCACTTTCAGCAACCGTCCACACAGAATACATATTCACTGGTTAACTATATACCAGAACTGTGTAGTAAGACAGAGAGATGCCCTGATCAGTTACGTTTGGATGGCTCAGCTTGATTGAGACTGCTTCGATGAATGCTAGTGGAGGGGAAGCTTGGGTGGGTGCCAAAACGTCGGTTGCTTGTCTGAGATTTTCAAGAGGAGCGATAGCTAGTAGATGTTTTCAAATCGATGATTTTATGTTTTGGATTGTTGACTCATGCTCTCGGGCAGCGTATCAGATGCGTTGACACGTTGGAAATGTAGTTCGAGTGCGCTATTCGGTGTTTGACCAGAGACAATTGGTCTGTTCTTTGTACTTAACACTTCAATTTAGGTGATATAATCAGGGCATGTCGAAACGCTTAGCGGTCACTTGATCAAATAGCAGTTCACTGAATATGACACAGAACTGTTCTGTCGACGATTACACTATATTTAGAGTAATCAGCAGTATGAATACGATTGACCTCTAAGGAGTTACGTGCACTCGATTTCCCGCTTCCCAATAAAAACAACACCACTCAACCGCAAGAGCTTGCTCGGTTGAGATCAGATCCCAAGTGATCAGGGCCCAAATCCATTCAACGTTCAACCAGGCATTTCCATTACATTGTTATAAACATGCCACAAACAATAATGAATCAGCTGCACACCAAATGTGCTCACTTACATACCAATCTGTTTTAAGCAGATAATTCACCTGAATTTCAGGTGAATCAAGCATACATTAGATTTCTTAACTGAATGTGATGTGCAAGGGCAGACTCATGTTTCAGTTGGTTTCAGCAAAGGATAACCTCACTTGCACGACGAAATCTTTGTTAAACTTGCAAAACGCTCTCTCGTTATCCACAACCTTGAGGAACTAATCATCACTATCATGTCTCAGCTGACTGTAAGGCATACATTAGGAAACCCAGGACTTTCGTCCTTTCTGCTATCCACGGACTACTCTTTTGAAACGCACTGCAAAAGAACAACTCCCAGATTTTCAATATTCTGCTGCATATAGTTGATTAGTCTCGAGTGATTTCCTCTGGGAGGAACCGGCGCACTTATGCAGTCAATTTGTATATATAAACAAGCGCATCAGGACTATCCTAATATTGTTAGTATGAATTAAAACTAAAAAAAACTATATTTGCTATGCTGAAATCCCCCTCGAAGTAATGACAAACAGATACTAACGAAAAATCACGCTATATTGTTGATGAACTGGAAAACAGTTAAATCGTTTGTGCGTGAATCAATAGGCTTTTAAGGAAAATTTGGCATGGCTTCTTCTTAAAGCACACGTAGCTGTTGCCCACACATAGACAAACAGACCGCAGACGGCCTTAGATAAACGCGGAATTCTCGGGGAGCAAACAAAGGAAACATTTTTCCAAAGCTCAAAAATCAAGCGATAAGGCTGTCTTCCAAACCCGTTTTGGCCAACGCCGATTCTGAATGGCCAATTAGAAGCAGCCGGAAATTCACCTCCTCACATGGCTGAGACTACCTTGTGTAGTGGACCTGCGGGTCGATAAATGTTTGGAAACAGAAAACGTAGTTTTGTGCATGTATTTTCTAGTACCTCGTCGTTTCACATCTTCGGGCAGGTTTCGGTATTCTGAGCTAGAAGTCTCATTCAACTTTGTGGGCCTAAATCTACGGTGTATTGCCCTTATCTGAGTTACATAGCAGGCGATATCCTATAAGTTGTCACATTTATTGGCCCAAGTAAGGAGCTTAAAAACGTAGATGGAAAGGGGTGCATTATTCCAGAAAACTGAACTGCCTTGCATGAATTATGACGCTGGTCTGTTGTCCATTCCAATCGACGTCATAGTGTTTCTCCGTTTGCGTGTGGCAGTTAATTAATGTGTAGTTGAGCACTCTTGTAACCTAGCGCATCTTTCTGTACAAAAAAAAAATTGATGAGAGAGTGTGATGGGGTGTTTTTACGTAAATGAAGGGACTGTGTGTGATTAGTCTTTAGAGTGTAACTGATTTGGCCAGAACATGCGTTACATGAATGGGAATTATAAACGATGTCCATCAGAACTGCATCGCGCGAAGAAACAACGAGCACCTACATGACTTTCTTCCTATCGCCACCGGATCAAACGTTTTGCTGCCAAGCGATTCGAGCTGTTTAACTGTTTGCCAACCCTTCCAATAAATGGCACACCTAACGCGACATAACTCAGTCAACTTCAAAATACAATCATTTAATCTAACACGAACTAGCCATTCGTTTGTCCTCAAAACAAAACAATTGTTCGTTGTCAGTCACGGTTTATTTTCATTACAACCTTCCTTTCACGCCTACATTCGCAAAGAAAAGAATGTTGTTTGCAAAAATAAGCGCTATCGTGAAACGTTTCGGTGGTGTCACTAGGTGACTCACCTGAATTTTATGTGAATCGAACGAAACAGGAGGAAATTGATGTCGGACTTGTTGGTGGTGTCATGTAAAGATATCCCTCTCGCTGGCCTTACTGAGAGCACTTTTTTGTCCCCAGAAACGCACGACGATAATCATGAATGTTATGAACACCCCATTGAATTTAGGAAACAAGGGTCTGAAGTTAAGAACGAACAACTATTGCTAAACACCGAGGCTGCCTGTTGTAGGATTTTTATTCGATTACCTGACCACAGTAGCACCGGGACTTGAAGGAATCAACGTCAAGCATGACGCTTTGACTGAAATGTGACTGTAATTTGTATCTGGTGCAACTGGCTCCACTTACTTGTTGAGTTTGTGGCATATCTTAGCCGAGAGACAGCTTTACTTCAAAAAGGGTGAAGTCTCAAGACTTTCACCAGTCTCTTAGACAAACACGCGGGCTGTCAAGTAAAATCCCCGTTTCTGTTTATAATTTTGTTACCACAATACTCTTGGCTTGAATTATGCATGATATATTTCCTGTTGGAATGTGATTTTTTCTTAGACTTTTCCAGGGATAAAAGCGCCTCTGAGACCCCTACAATAATAGCGCGGCAGCAAAACAGAAGGCGGATGAATGAAGTCATGGTGTTCCACACCGTGGTAATGCATGTGTTTAGAAGGCCATCAGTACCTGTATCAAAAATATAAGCTTGGAAACTGTGAAGGTAATTCTGATCTAACCAATCCAAAGTAGAGAAGTCTAATCATTTGACCTGTTGTGCTGGCTTCGCTTGGTGACCACATAAATAATTACTTTGTGGGGCTCTGGAATGCAGTCGTACGGATGGTTTTCTGATTCATTACTTGATACATGAAGCTCAAAACATGCCAGACCCAGTAGTTGTAGACCTAAGTAGTTAGCCAAAATTGGGCGAGGCTACATTCCCCCCGAACTTGTTTCTACGCAAATGAATATAACTGTTGATGAAATGGGAAGAACTCATTTTAGCAAGTAATGTGCACATTTTGCATTTCCGGAGTGATTAATCGCGCATACAATGGGATTTGGAATTCTTCATTTCATTTCCTTATGCAGCCTCACGATTTTAGCACAATCTTGTGGTTAGATCTATAGGCGCATACTGTCCCATGACTTTTTACTGCCAGAATACCTGCCTATGGGAATCTACTCGGTGAGATTTAGAACCAGCGTTTAGCACCGGTAAATGATTTTGTGGTGTACAAGAGTGAATAAAATTTTAGTACTTCATCCTGATTGTTAGCTACAGCTTAACATCCTAGTAAGCAATCCCCCGTCGGAACTTTCCGATTTCAGTATAATGCACAACATATGGAGTTTGTCGGCAGTCAAACACTTCTGTATTAAAGCTGCTTCTGGTAAGAGTTCGCTCATGCATGCGGACAACTCAGTCATCAAACAGCGAATCCAGCGTCGTCCACTTCTAACATCTACCAGATGTGTCATATTCAACATCCAGGGAAAAATTAAAAATTTTCAGTTTCAAGCAAGTCAAATTTGTGTTTTGTTGGTCACATAAGTCTATAAGAAACTGATCAAGTCCCATTATAAGTAAGCTAAGTTTTTAGAGAGCGTTCATAAATCTCTTTTAGTTAACCATAAATCAAACTTCTGTTTTTAAGCGCAAATCGTAAAATCTCAAACCCGTTTGGCAGTCAGTTTTTTTACTGATGACCTGGCATATATGACGAAGTAAGCCTACGTAGTCCCATGTTCTGTAGTCGGTCCGACATGTGGCTCGTTTGAGACTACTTTCCGGGTCAGCACAATCCTTTCCGAAAGCACTGTTACAAAATAAACCTTGGCCACCCGCTGTATCAGAGGTCAGTTGCTCTGATAGTGTCTGAATCATCCAGCTTATACGGACGTTGTATCACAGGTCAGGCAACTAATCAAATGCCGAAGTACTTTATTCTACTGCAGGGAACACCAGGAGTTACAGGTATCTACTCAAAATTATCTGTCGAAATTTTATGCACATTTTGACGGTCTTCTGTCCGTAGTGGATATCTTTGTCGACTCAAATGGTAACTTGCCTCTCCGACCAAACCCACAAGCACTGCAGTCGTCAGCGAACCAATACTGCAGGGAACACCAGGAGTTACAGGTAGCTACTCAAAATTATCTGTGGAATGTTTGTGCACATTTTGACGGTCTTCTGTCTGCAGTGGATATCCTTTGTCAAATCAAATGTTAACTCGCCTTTCCAACCAAACCCACAAACACTGCAGCGAACCAGCCCAGACAGCCTCACAGGGTTTAGTTTAAAACTACAAAGCTGAACTGCGTATTCTATCTCAAGAAAACAGTCATACTGGTTATACTGTGGTCTGGCTGTATCCCGGGCCGGCCCATTTTACGAATGCTGTCCCATTAATAAAACTCTTCGTGTCTAACAGTATCTCAGGAAGAAAGCGATTAACGTCTACGGTCCTAGCATTTCAATGTATCTTGTGACTATGTTAGTCTATCTAACTGCAAATCGCTCGATGATGTGCATTTTACTTTCAAACTGTTGATTTTATCCTTTCTAAGGAACCTTCTACCGACCTGTGCTACAAAACAGAATGGCTACCCATAATTCACCTGTTCGTTTTTGCAAATCAGTACTAGTGGTCATACAAAAAGTTAAATCCAAGTGTTTGAAAAAAGGAACTACCAAAGCTTTAAGAATGACAAGTGTACGACGACAAAAGAATCGAAATATATGAATCGGTTGCTGCAGAAAAAGGTTACCCGATGATAACTCAGAAGTGAAGTCGCCAAACATTCCCTTTCGGAACACGGGTAGTTTCGTCGAGTCAAACTTGGTCATTTCCCGTGTTTTGGTGTCTAACTGCCAATTTTAATATTTAACCAAGTGTGAGCATTAGGTAACAAGTCTAATTCATCTATACAAAAGCAACCTTTGGATTTTTTCTTGCGTNGTTTTATTATATATATATATATATGAAATCTACTGGCCTATGTAAATAGTGCACGGCGGATATCAATTCATCGGCACTTTAATGATATGGGAAAGCACGGTGCACCTGGAGAACTATACAAGTGACTCATTCTTTCTAAATATATCCACGTGAACTTGTATTGTAGCGGTGTCCAGTATATGTGCATCTTCCTTAACCAATGATCATCGGGAATAGTTAGCACAGAATATTCTGCTGCAAACTGGCGATGAAAAATAAAGCACAGAAGACAAATCAGTATTATTGATTCTGCAGTGTTCAGTGACTGTAGAACGTGCAGATAATGCTAGTTTCTCACAAAAAACTTACAAGGGATATTAGTTTTTGCCACCCCTTTTGATCGAAAGCCAGACAGCCGTGCGTTGTACACGGTCCCTTGATTTCTTGTTGTCTGTCTGAATACGGTTCCACCGGATCCTAATTTTGTGTCCAATTCACCCGCAGAGAGCTCCGATTTGTGTTGATACTAGGAAGAAAAACAATCAATATCGATTTTGTTAGAACAAACTAACGAATGTGAAAAAGGCAGGCAACCACCTAAAGGTATTAAAGAATTCATACAAGGATACCCAGTAGGTGAAGTAAATGGTACATAGCGAAATACACTCATTTGCAAGCAAATTTGGTTTTTCGAGAGACTCACCTGGAACCCAGCTGAATCCCTTGTTTGTGATGTTTCCAGGCAACTGAATGTGCTGCACCAGGCCAGTTCATATTTCAGTTGGAATGATATTCGAAATATCGCGACACATATTTATACGTAACGCACTACTCATGAGGTCGAAGAATTTTCAGCAACCTTATAAGTATATAAATGGAACATAGTTCTCCGTTAATAATTTATTCTTCACCTAACGTTTCATTTGCTTGTACAAACATATTCTCTCCTTGAAACGTGTCTACTTGCCGTGCAAGCCCGTATCAGCATCCGACTTTACACGAAATTTCACAAGGTATTCACAGCAGGGTGGTGCGTTGCGACCTGTCAGACGCCTACAGCTGGTGGTGCAGTAGGTTCACGGCTGGTTCGATTTGTTTCCATTGGATGATGATCGCTCCATGATTTTGTCTAAAAACCAGTGGCACTCCTATGGTACACCATATGGAATCCCAAAATATTCCACGTCAGAAAATGAATCACAGAATAAACCTACTCATATATTCTGTAGCCTTAATAAAGATCTCAGCATTGATGCCTGTTAGATTATTTGTTGGTTAGGACCACATTGGTCACTATGGATTGTCCATACCTTATCCTCTGTGGGGTTTTCCCGACAAATTTTCCCTTCATCTCATTTTCTGTTATTTTGTTTCGGTGTTTAATCTCTCCTACAATCATTGGAGCATGGTACAATTAGTTGAAAACATATTTGGTTAACGCACACTAACTCTCAGAACGAAGCAGAGCGTCACGGAACTTGTGTACCGAAAAAGGCACTTTCAGACTCATCCCTGTAGCCACACCGCTGGCAATGCAAGCATACCATTTGATTCATAGTCAGATTATTTACATTTATAGCAAGTCAAACAACCTTGAAAAGCATAGCGAGCATCTCCTCAGTCGGTAATTGACAAGTCAGGAGATTCTCGCGCGTTAAAATATGAGATTATCGTACCCTACACATTGATGCGTGCAGTGGATGGCTGCTTCAGAACCGGAGGGTAACCCGACGTTTAATCCAGAGTTTCATCGTGCCGAAACCTCAAAACGATGATTAGGCAGGTGTAATTTGCTCTCCAAAGAATAGTTTCCTCTGAAAATCATTGGGGTGATTTTCATACGCAGATTCTGCTAGAGAACAAACGGCTCTCTGCCACGTAATTCCCTAATATTCTTCCAGAAGGACTAAAATATTAAATGGCCACTGCTGGATACTCGAGATTTCTTCTTATCATTCAGTAAAATCGATAAAAACAACAAAGATATTTCTTCTTGTTGTTGAAAGCGACCCTTTGATCGTTTCGACTGCTGGTAAGCTATCCATTCAGTTTGGATATGGGTGGTGTTGTGACTCATTTTATCGCTCTCAGGCTCTGAAAATCATTGGGGTGATTTTCATACGCAGATTCTGCTAGAGAACAAACGGCTCTCTGCCACGTAATTCCCTAATATTCTTCCAAAAGAACTAAAATATTAAATGGCAACTGCTGGATCCTCGAGCTTTCTTCTTATCATTCAGTAAAATCGACAAAAACAACAAATATATTCCTTTGTTGAAAGCGAAGCGACCCTTTGATCGTTTCGACTGCTGGTAAGCTATCCATTCAGTTTGGATATGGGTGGTGTTGTGACTCATTTTATCGCTCTCAGGTTCGGTCAGCAGACCTACATCCACACCTGGAAATATGACGGCATTTTGTGTACCTGTCTGCAGTGGTTCTCTCACCGTCTAGATGTTACTTTTTTAGCTGACCGGCGAGACCAAAAGCATTTACGTGCCTGCTAACGCACCTTTTGCGTAAGTGTTACTACCGCTTGCCAGTCGAGCGCGTTCATAAGTTTACTGAGTTGGCAGATAACTCAAGCGAATGATTGGCAGTGTCTCGGTTGCCAGATGTAACGGACAACTATAAAAAACACTGTCCCAGGGATAATTTTGAAAAATGTCAAATTTGTGGTGGAATCTGTCTTGCGCACTGACATTTCGATCACAGCTAAGCGATGGTACTGGTAAACATATAATTAAGGAAGAGTGTCGATTTGGAACTTTGTTTAGATAACATTTTTTGAGGCATCGCATTCGCGTTGCATTTAGCTTTTTAGGGAAATTTACGCATGATAGCCAGGAATTTCGCCACCTCGTTTGCATCACAGTAACTTTTCATGCAGTGTTCCTTAGTACGGAACCTCAGATTCCAGGGTAGTCAGATTATTCAGTTTGAACAGGTAAGACGTACAATTCGAAAAATGCTCCACTTTATGGCGTGCCGATCACCCTAACTAGCAATAAATCTCCTGTTTTTTTCAATGCAACCATCATGGCTTGTCTTTCTTCTTAAGTCTTTTTCAACTCGGTTCCCTCCTTTTTGGTCTTTATGTGTTACGGAACCCTTTTTCACACAAATATGGACACAGAGAAGCACATGAAATACGGCACCCCATGTGTGCCCGTAGATCCGAAGATGGCAACATGAAAAACTATCAATCCTCTAGCTTTTCTCTACAGGATGATCTGTCACTATCACTGTCTGCGTCGACAAAATCGTGAGGCGGCCTAAAAGACAACCATGGGAGCACGTGCACAATTAACCTATCAGAAAGTAGCCACGCAGCCAGAAATCTTGCATTGTTGACCATAGTTTGGACAACGGTCACGTCATAGACCCAGCGACGCACCATGATGTCTAAGCCTTTTGAGAAGTCAGTCATAATTTGTGGTCACATCTGTGTTCCATAGCGCAACAAAAATAGCTGTTATTTGGAGCGGTCAATATGATACAGCTATTTGAGAGCTGGTGCTTACACAAAACGCGAATCGATCAGCTGTAAAACCATATTTTTGTATGCGCAGCACACGGAAACGAATATTTCTCACTGGACTCACATCTGTTCAAATTCACACTTGGGGTCAGCTGGTTCTTGATCAGCTGACATTTGATCTTTTCGGGGAGCTTTGTAGAAGACAGATGAAATAGTCTCCATCATGGAAAAATAAGTCAACATTTCACCAATTCCTCCACTTTTGCTTGTATTTATATTTATATAAAGAATACTAAATTTCTTTATGGTGACTGATCGTTTGGAGACATAACTTGGCCGGTCATAGTTGAACTGGTCATTCAAGGATTCCCCGATATAGTTCTTCTCCGGAAACCAATGCGGCGGAAGACCTTATATAGCTTTTTCCTTTTTTCTTCATGTTTGAATTTTCTGGTGTAGTGATGTCTAGCAGTCGTCTAGACGTTTGAATACTGTCCGGATGCACATTCGCTTGTACCAGCTCAGGATTGAACCGGAGTCTTTCGAAACAGTGGTAAACATCCATTAGGAGATATCTGAGAGCGTCACCTGAACGATTCAACAGTACAAGAAAGAGAAGAACTGAATATACTCTACTTCTCCATATACACTTCATTTCCAAGATGACTGCAAGTCTCACGGGAGCAAAACATAACAGTAGCATACAAACCGGCTAGCACATTTTGGAAACGACGATCAAAACTAAATGGAAAAATGAAGCGAATAAAATCTAACTTTGCATTTAGCATTTGATGTAAGGACCGTTATTGTTGGACAAACAGGAGGAAAACTGTCTATGAGAGTGTATGAACACTAAATTCTATCTAAGCGGCACGACCAACTCTCATTCTTCTCCGTATACGAAGCTCAGAAAAAGCATAAATTTAACTGAGAAAATGTCCGAATACTAGTTTGAGCAAAAATAAACGACAAACGGAACTTTACGGAAGTTGCGTTCTCAAATGAGTAGGCCAATAATAGACACACTGGGATTTACCCATTCTATCAAATTATCAGGATCGAAGAACTCCGCGACAATGGAGCTAAACACCGTAAAAAGTCCAGAGGGGGAAACAATAAAAGTTGTTAATTGGATAAAATCATTATCACCGAAGCGCACATTCGATTCACCAAATCCGAAGAACTAACAGGATAACGCGGTTAAATTGCATCGAAAGAAAATTTGCAATCAGGGAGGTCGGGTAGATCAGAACACGGCGTAACAGAATTGGAAAACGGGCCAGTTGACCCAGCAGATAAAGCTACTAAAAATTAATCAGATATCAAAATAGCTGACTGAGACTCGCCAAAGATGAACTGCAGAACGGGCCAAACGAAAATAAAACTATTGAAATGAAGGTGCTCAACGAATCAACTAGACGCACGGTAAACGGGCCAGGAGGCAACCAAAATTCTGAAGAGACGAGTCACACTGTCCACTGGCAAACCGTCAGATACCACACATTACAAATAATAAACGCTCTTTGCAGAAAAATATAAACCAGCACAGGTTTGAGGAGACTGCCCACCTAGGCATTCAGTGGCAATGCTTCCTCTCATGATGACATGAACAGATCGAACTTCCTCCGACATCAGCCAATGAACTCACCCCAAATATCAACGCTCAACTTCTGGTTAAAAATCTTCAGGAATATATTATAAATATTTTGTCTGCCAATTTACCCCTGGCGCCTCCGTAGGTGGATGGTGTACATTTGATTTATCGCGTTGTTGTTCTGCCGTTCAAGATGTATGGGATGTTAATTCCGTCACCGAATTCACACTTGCGGATGAGCCGTATGAACTACTTTGAGCAGGAGAAGTGTACGTTGCTATTGATTGCACTGGGTAAACGGAAGGACGGGTCGGAGGAACCGCGGTTGCGGAAAAGTAAGGATTTATCGAAGTAGATTACTGAATATG
>NW_008751663.1:2090953-2094927 GCF_000715545.1 Opisthorchis viverrini
TATGAGAGTGTATGAACACTAAATTCTATCTAAGCGGCACGACCAACTCTCATTCTTCTCCGTATACGAAGCTCAGAAAAAGCATAAATTTAACTGAGAAAATGTCCGAATACTAGTTTGAGCAAAAATAAACGACAAACGGAACTTTACGGAGGTTGCGTTCTCAAATGAGTAGGCCAATAATAGACACACTGGGATTTACCCATTCTATCAAATTATCAGGATCGAAGAACTCCGCGACAATGGAGCTAAACACCGTAAAAAGTCCAGAGGGGGAAACAATAAAAGTTGTTAATTGGATAAAATCATTATCACCGAAGCGCACATTCGATTCACCAAATCCGAAGAACTAACAGGATAACGCGGTTAAATTGCATCGAAAGAAAATTTGCAATCAGGGAGGTCGGGTAGATCAGAACACGGCGTAACAGAATTGGAAAACGGGCCAGTTGACCCAGCAGATAAAGCTACTAAAAATTAATCAGATATCAAAATAGCTGACTGAGACTCGCCAAAGATGAACTGCAGAACGGGCCAAACGAAAATAAAACTATTGAAATGAAGGTGCTCAACGAATCAACTAGACGCACGGTAAACGGGCCAGGAGGCAACCAAAATTCTGAAGAGACGAGTCACACTGTCCACTGGCAAACCGTCAGATACCACACATTACAAATAATAAACGCTCTTTGCAGAAAAATATAAACCAGCACAGGTTTGAGGAGACTGCCCACCTAGGCATTCAGTGGCAATGCTTCCTCTCATGATGACATGAACAGATCGAACTTCCTCCGACATCAGCCAATGAACTCACCCCAAATATCAACGCTCAACTTCTGGTTAAAAATCTTCAGGAGTATATTATAAATATTTTGTCTGCCAATTTACCCCTGGCGCCTCCGTAGGTGGATGGTGTACATTTGATTTATCGCGTTGTTGTTCTGCCGTTCAAGATGTATGGGATGTTAATTCCGTCACCGAATTCACACTTGCGGATGAGCCGTATGAACTACTTTGAGCAGGAGAAGTGTACGTTGCTATTGATTGCACTGGGTAAACGGAAGGACGGGTCGGAGGAACCGCGGTTGCGGAAAAGTAAGGATTTATCGAAGTAGATTACTGAATATGACCCGGATTTGTCGTGAGCAAGTGTTCTGAGCATGGCAGGGCAGCGAACAAAGCCGGTTGTTGTGATTTAGCAACCTCAACCTCAGGTATTTGGTTCACCTGGCCGAACTGGCCACAAACATCATTGGTGATACGAACAGAGTTTGGCCATCCAAATGAAGGTGGGGAATCAATCGAACCGGATTCACCCGGGTGTGCAGAAGGACGAAGACCAGAACACGGATCCCCGTTTTTCACTTGCGCGTGTCGTTGTGAGGATGAAAGACTCGTGGCCAGAGTAATGCTCAGGTTAGGCCGAGTAGCGTTAGGATACACCTTCGCAGGTAAGGGTGCACCAGCGTTCATTTCATTCCACTGTGGCGGGCAAGGAGGCTTTGTTCTAAGGGTTAAAGAAGTGGAGCTGCTAATTGCTATTTAAAAAGTGCTAAATGCATCGGTGGAGGACAAAGGTAAAGATGAAGAAGCCCCTGAATCCCGACAGGTGGATGGTGGTGAAATGACTTGTTGTTCTGGGTTTTGCTGGTATAATGGCGAATGATCGGAAAGCGAGTATTGTAAGCCAGTTTCGCTGATAATCGGAGCGGCCGAATAGACCATGGACTGAGAACGTGTGTTACCAGGTGAAACCACCTTACGGAGTGCATCCATTATTTTCACTCAAATTCGGCCTTGTACATCTAGTAGATTGATCAAGACTGAGGGTACAAACGAATCGACTCAGAACACTGGATAAATTATAAGCTCATTGATTAATGTATAGTTTCATCTGTTTCGTCTGTTTTCAACTTTGAACGTTTGTCTTCAGCTAGCTAGCCAGCTAAAGCAGTATTTAAAGATCCTGTTGTAAACCTCCCACGGGGTTCCAATAGCTAATTAGTGCTAATTAGTTCGGATGCTGCTCGCATCACGAAAACGTATCCAGCAGGCACGTGACCAATTTGGCGTCAGTGATAGGTTACTGATGTAAAAGCCGGCCGACACAACAACGTTACGATTTTTCCGTATTTGTCTCACAAATAGCACACCATGAAAGCCTACAGTTGAGAGAGGACAGTTTCGGTCATTAAGATGTTACAAAGGTGAAAAGGTCTTGAGCGCATGAAAACAAAAACCCTTTTCCGTATGATCTTTTCAAATTTCCTGCCCCATGTTATCTTTATCTATTTAATCGCTTTTGTCATCCCTCCAAAAATCTACTGCATTTTTGGTTCCTCAAGCTCCGAAATGGTGTCTGTAAATGACTTCTGGGGGTATAAGATTGTTTGGCGGTATGTCGGTTTGCATTCTGACACCCCGTCGAACCACGATGCATTGTCAGACCAGTACTCCTTGGTACTATCAACCAGGCTAATGGTGAAGTGTCGGTAACAAGAAACCTCAGCTCATCAAATAGTTTGAACATAACACAGCAGGTGAACTGAAATACCACAAAAAGAGAGCAGCGTATCATGTCAAAATACAATTCTCGTCTTGTGGTTTTAAGCACACAGTGAGTACATAATTAAAGCATATGGCAATGAAAGGAGATTAGTACCCTACCATGCACAGAAGTACTGACTTTTGTTTGGTAAACCTGATTTATGAGTGATTATATTATGATTATTTACAGGAGCGCAGGTAGTGCTAAAATGCAAGGCTTCACAAATTTATGTAGAAATGCTAACATTTAGGTCGTAGGTCATTGCTATAGTAAAAACATAGTAAAAGAGACTCTTGATGCAAACACGTTTGATAGACGAATGGTCAGACTTATGATTACAGACGCCCACAACGCAATGTTTGACCTCATTTGTTTTCCACTGATGTTTTCGAGTAGATATTATCCTCACTTCGGAAATACCGGACAAACAGCTGATCGCAATCAGAACCTTGTTGCAGCGACTTTTTGGTTTCTCTTATTGCACATCTTTTTGACTATATGGAGGTTCAATTCCGCGGTGAATATCTTTCCAAATATCAAGTATTCAGTATCCTAGGGCGAGATGGCTCAGTGGTTAGAGTGCGAATTTACTGACCGGAAGGTTCGTGGTTCGAACCCGACCTGTATCTCGGCCTCCCTTGTCTAGGCTTAGGCAACCTGGCAGCATCCCAGACCTCGTGTTTCCCGCTGTTGGCATGGCATCTAGACACCAAAAGTGTTACAGCCAAACCATTTTTCTTGATTTTTTCATTCTAGACTACAGCACAAAGTAGAATCTGTCGTTTTATTTTAGACCACATAACGCTCGTAAGGATTTTCGGATTTTTAACTCCTTGAGCTATTTGTCGCAGCTGCCGAAGTCAATGTGAATACTTATATCTTACTGCAGAAGAATATATGACAACCTTGATGAGCTGATAACTGTCTATTAACCCAAATCAGAACTAAAATGCAGTTCCTATCAGTTAATTCTGTCAAGGTGAACGGCCCTACTAAAGTCACATTTATGTATCTCCTGAAGGATAAGGTATCAGGAAAACAACTCAAATCCAAGTGACCGTATTTCCTATCGGGTTATCAGGTTGAGAAATCAGTCGACCAGTGGTTTTTGCTAACAACAACCATCAGAGGTTTCGTCGAAGAAACAAGACGTGCCTCAGTTCCATCCCATTCCATCCACATAAGTCGCCACGATGCACAACATACTCATTGACTTTTTCCTAAAAACAGTCTTAATTGTCTTTCAACATCTCTGTCTGAGAGAAGAAGTGTACTGAACTTTTTTGAACACGAGAGCGACACACTCACTTTTTTCGTTAAGTATTTATAAGGAGTTATCATGGCAACCGCATCCAACAGCTGAAGCAGAACAACGTTCGTGTTCTGCCACCAAGTGTTTCCGACTGAATATGAGAATATTTTGTGC
>NW_008751663.1:2095270-2122519 GCF_000715545.1 Opisthorchis viverrini
ATTGCACATCTTTTTGACTATATGGAGGTTCAATTCCGCGGTGAATATCTTTCCAAATATCCAGTATTCAGTATCCTAGGGCGAGATGGCTCAGTGGTTAGAGTGCGAATTTAATGACCAGAAGGTTCGTGGTTCGAACCCGACCTGTATCTCGGCCTCCCTTGTCTAGGCTTAGGCAACCTGGCAGCATCCCAGACCTCGTGTTTCCCGCTGTTGGCATGGCACCTAGACACCAAAAGTGTTACAGCCAAACCATTTTTCTTGATTTTTTCATTCTAGACTACAGCACAAAGTAGAATCTGTCGTTTTATTTTAGACCACATAACGCTCGTAAGGATTTACGGATTTTTAACTCCTTGAGCTATTTGTCGCAGCTGCCGAAGTCAATGTGAATACTTATATCTTACTGCAGAAGAATATATGACAACCTTGATGAGCTGATAACTGTCTATTAACCCAAATCAGAACTAAAATGCAGTTCCTATCAGTTAATTCTGTCAAGGTGAACGGCCCTACTAAAGTCACATTTATGTATCTCCTGAAGGATAAGGTATCAGGAAAACAACTCAAATCCAAGTGACCGTATTTCCTATCGGGTTATCAGGTTGAGAAATCAGTCGACCAGTGGTTTTTGCTAACAACAACCATCAGAGGTTTCGTCGAAGAAACAAGACGTGCCTCAGTTCCATCCCATTCCATCCACATAAGTCGCCACGATGCACAACATACTCATTGACTTTTTCCTAAAAACAGTCTTAATTGTCTTTCAACATCTCTGTCTGAGAGAAGAAGTGTACTGAACTTTTTTGAACACGAGAGCGACACACTCACTTTTTTCGTTAAGTATTTATAAGGAGTTATCATGGCAACCGCATCCAACAGCTGAAGCAGAACAACGTTCGTGTTCTGCCACCAAGTGTTTCCGACTGAATATGAGAATATTTTGTGCGCGATTAGCCCAGTTATTCAAAGTAATTGGAATTTCCCCCAAATCTAATCCACAACCTACACACATTTGTATATCAGGTATTCGTAGTCTATAACCAGTCGGGAATTTCGTTTTCCACTGTCTTTAACATGAGCCGGTCGAAACTTTTGTTCCATAAAAATTCGCATATTTCAAGAACTCTTTGTAAAATCTTGATACTTTTCCGCCTATTTTTTCTAGTCCCTCATTCCTAAACCGCACCAATATAACCAACTGCCGTTGGACGAAAAACGGTTTACAGAGCCTTCCGACTCAGCCACCAGAGTAACTTGATTTTCAATGTAGACAGCGTAATGGTAGACTGATTCTCACCGAATTGACTGTGTATTCTGGTGTTGGACCGCACATGTGCAGCAATTTGTGTCTCTACATTCTTAGGTGCATTTTTTTATGTCGTCAATTCTGTATGATCCCGCCCTCATCCGGTCGTGGGCTAAGTTGTTCTGGCGTATAGTTTTTGTTAATTAAGTGACGCAATTATTTGGTTCCCTATTCCTTAGGCTAATTTATTACCCTTCCGGTGACTGCCCAAATTTCAAGACTGAGCTGTTCTATTTTGTACAAAATCGACACTCTATCAACCGTTTTTCTACAGCCGATTTGTTCACATTCACTTCTAGGCTTTTGTTGAAAATTTGTCCCACTTTGAACTGAACAGCCTTTTTCCCGTTTAATTTGTCCGATAGCACACTGCCCTTCGTGTCCCATCTTGTTTTGCTAACTGCCCAAGGTTCAATCTACCCGTAAGCCTTTCTTTTATTCCCCTCATGATTTATTGTTAATTTCTTACAGAACCATGTTTACCTATCTATACAGCCTGCCCACATTCAATTCAATATATTGTTCACTGCCCAAATGCGACTACTGAAGAAACACAAGTGAGGTTTGTAGAATTCGGCTTCGCCGCAATTACTACTGACCGTCCGTCGGTGAATAAGGCTACACGTTACCTGTCAGATAGGGCACCTAGATCGTGCGTTTAGGCTAAGTAACCAATTCCTTGTTTTGAGATCATGGCCTTAGCACAGGATAGTACAGTTTCCCTTGATGGCTAGTTGTGCAATGCCATTTACGAAGCTTTCGGTGATTTTGTATGATCCGCTTGAAACTGCACACCAGTTGTCGTTTTGATAAGCCGTACGTATACGGCTTCGGTATTAACAAGTGAAACTATATATGAGAGTGATGTGTTCAGTCAAATAAGAATTCAGCATGATCGAAGATTAGGAATGTCACCTAGCAAGTCCACGTGAACCCAAGCCGTCGTATATGTGATTTGATTTTATTGTTCAATATATGGTACCTGTGCTGAACAGAGATACAATCATACAAATGGGAATACGCGAGCATACGGCTGAAAACCACTTATACCTAATAAAAAATGGTCGATGAAATTAATAAAGCTGATACTTCCTCCGCTGAAGGAAGCTTAACTTCTCAACATAAGCCTGTTGCTGTAACAGTAGTCAAAACAAAAACTTTGTGTGAAAACAACCGCCCTAATTTGATGTTGGTCGTAAGTATGAGAGTATCCCGTATGTCTAAGATGATGGATTAGTTCAGTCTGTTAGCATTTATTGAAAAAATCTTCGTGGTTTTCTGTCGTCAAATGGCTCCGAATCTAAAATCGTGACTGACCGGCTCGAAAAACCATACAGCTCTTCCCCACGCACGCATATCTTATTAGCTTAAACAGTACCTCTTGCAGAACTGCTCTCTGTTCTTCCGATTAGGCTTATATTATCAGGAAGGTCAGATCCCTTAAAGTAACCCCAGGACTCTTGGAACCTAGTGGGACCCTAAAGTGTCACCAAAATTCCAAAAAGAAAAGCCGGCAAGTATCCAGGCTAGTCGATCATTCACTCCTTCAGCAAAAACCGATGAGTGTTCAGGCACGCCACAGAAGCACGACCGAATATGATCAGCGTTCTGGCATATCATAAAAGCACGATCGATGTTGATAGGTATTTGCTAAACGTCTACCAGACGGTCCGGATCAATTTCAGAAAGTGCCCTTTAAATAGCTCAGAGCCGTTGTAACTTTGCACTCACACGCACTCGCTTGTTTGAAATAAAGTTGTTGTGTCCCTTTGTCGATGAGTTCTTTTCTGGCACCAGGCACTGGAGAGGGAACAGTAGTTAGATATAACAAATATAGAACCCAGCTGATGTGGACAGAAATGTAGTGTTAAGTTTTTTTCCAAATCAGTAAAAGCTAAACTTGATGGAGTCACCATAGAGAATGCATCTTTAATTGCCTGTTTACCGGTGTTAACGGCACTTATTCTGAAAAAAAACTAATGTAACAGGGAAATGAAACATTCAAAATGCTTCCAGCGTAGGCCAACACCTGGAAATTGAGAATTCCTCGAACAGGGTACTTTTTCTTCCGCTCACGAAGGATTGTTTAGTTCCCCGCTGGTCATTTTGGAACTTTTTGCGTTGTTGGGCGGACAAGGTTGCCAGATGGCACTCTAAGATGATGAAACCTATTCACGAATTAAATTGCGCACATCTATAGCTGTACGAAAGCTTTCTGTCGGTATTTTATTTCATTAAATTTACATTCGGTGGAGGTATCAAAGTCTTGAAAAAACCACCACTAGTAGTAGACAGCCGCAAGTAGTATGAGGAGAGTTGGAGAGTGATTATTGTGGATCATGTCCTTTAATAGGAGGACTTACAAGGAATCATCGACAGTGGCGACCTGCAGGGAAGGGGGTAAGACCAGCAAATCCTGGCTAGTGATTGTAGACCGAATTGTTCGGTTGTTGAACAGATACGCACTGTAATTCACCTTTCTGAGCGGCCGGACAACGCTATTCTGAGTATGAATTGGCATACAAAAAAATAGTTCACCACCTGAAAGACCAGGCTGGTTCTCTGTTTGAAGCATCCCTCTTAGGAAACTGTCCGTTTCTGGCAACGCCAGCCAATCCGAAAACGGAGTATCTTTCTCCTCAGAAGCACATTCCCTCCGGGCACCGTTTTAAGGGATAGCGGACCACTTATTCTATCTTGAGGCCAGAAAGCAGCTTACCAGGATAGCTTTTGATTAAGGGTGTGTAAACATTGTACCTGCGTCCATACTTTCTGCTTTTGGATTGTTACTAAAAATATATCACCAAATCTCGATAGATCAACACCTTGTTCTCGTGCCACCTTCCCAGTAGTCGTTTTCACGTATAGTACAAAGCAAGTTTCTATTCCAAGGAACTTTCGGAAAATTACTCACTAACTATCCTTACGAAAATGATATCGAATAATGAGATACATTCGAAGTTGCTATGAAGATTAGAACTACTATCCATTTCACTGAACCATCATCTTTATGTCAAACACGTTTCTACGTTTTCCTGGAGTTTAATATCTTTGACCGATATTTATATATTCTTTGCCTTTAGTCCCACTGTTTGGATCAAAAGCTATTTTATCAGATGATTGCAGACAGAGTTTTGGCATCAGTCGATTTAATGGTCAGTTGAACTGTGCAAGTTCCAAATATCCATCAACATTTCAAATAATGAGAATTGGCTGAAAACAGATTCATCATTTTCATTTAAACTTTTTTTTTAAAATTTACTATTCGTACACAGTAAGCTGTATCCATGTAAACCGCGCGTCCAAACTGCATAGTTTCTAACGTGTTCTAATCAAGCTGGATGCTTCGGCTGAAATAAAGTAGCAATTTTCTGTGTTCATTGTGTGTGAAAGTTTAGATAAACAATCGGGGCGGTAATTTTTGGTGAAACGAAAAAGCTGTTCACAAGGGCATTCATTGTATTTGGAAACACATTGTGCTTTGTGTCGCACACGCATGTTAACATGACAGGTTTCCAACAAAGCACAAGGACAATACTCACTCAGTGTACTAGTGCATAAACAATATGTGAGTGTGTTTTGTTGGTAAAGAACACTAGAAGTATAAAATGATCGACTGTTTGCAAGAGTACCGGTTTAACTGTGACGTTAAGTTGCAACGTGCCTTAGAATCAGTATAGCCACCCCCAGAAAGCAGTTCGGGCGCCGACCCAAAAATCGTCATGACTCTCCAAAAATTTCACTTTCCGTAAGGTACGACTTCAATACGTTACGTTTTGCTTATGCGTGATGAGTGCTTCAAAAAGGATGAAACGTGGCCGAGCTGCTAATTTTTCAAACCAACAACCCGGAGGTCATGATTTCGTAGCTTCCAGGAGTTTCCTGAGATGCGCACTGCCGACGACTGCCCATAAGGACGAAATAACTGCATACTGCTTCTTGACTTCTCGGCGCTGATAAGCTTTCCTTACAGGACAAAATCTCCGGCAAGATCCCCAACTATGCTCAAACCACCAGGAGAAACCAGATATTCTGTCATCATTTTGTTACATTCAAACAACACGATTTCTTCCGGTGGCAGTTATTTAATAGTTGAAACCGTCTGGCTACTGAAATGTGCACAATACTGACCAGAAAATTCACGTGTCACATGGTATATATATGCGTGGGTTCTAAGTTACCATCGGGATCGCTTTAGATAGGTGCCTGTTTATTTTATCTGAACATCCCACTGACATCCTTTTTTTAACTGCGTCACATCATAACGCGTGTGACCTTAAACTAAAGAGCTCATAGTATACTGGCTGATCGTTCCGTAACGAAACGCTTAACAGATGCGGCCCACAGTGGCTTCCCTTGTCTCTTAACAGAGGCTTCTCTCCTCCCAACAGAGCTTTTTGCCCAGGCGTCAAAAAATTACCAACCGAGTAGTAAACCAAAGGCAAACCCTCATAAAAGCTTCCGGATAATGTCAGTAGTTTTGACCATTACACTTCTCAATAGGGATCATTATCCTACCGAATTCCAAGGCTAGGAACATTGTTTGGCGCAACGAATGATTGACATCTCGCTTCTGTTAGCCAGTGCCTTCAAAATCGAGGATTAGTACTACTGTTTAGTACGGCGCGCCCCTGTTAATCTGCTTAAAGGGCACGACGATTTAACCTTCCGTAAAAGAGGTTGGTTCATAAATGAGAGATTCATTTGAGTCTCCCGTGAAAATCAAATTGATTTGCAAATGAGTGTATTTGTCGCAATAAGTCCACTGTTGGTTCAAGTAAAACATAAGGTTGGTGTAAACTCGGGACTGTGCCTACCTGATGAGCCTCAAGAAGGGCAAAACCTGTCGTGGGTTGTCGAAGATTTTTCAGCAACCTTTTGAGTAGTTTCTTTGTGAAGTTTGTGCATGTTTCGTGTGGAAAATAATCTGTCGTGAGGTGTACCATGATGCCTGAGCTCAGCTGAGGTTTGTCTAGTTTTTCTGGCTGACATCAAGAGCGCCTCAAACCTTCTTGTGCCATACAAGCTGCTCATGCTGCTAGTGACCCTTCTCAGCACTCTTGCTTTTTGAGAGTTTACATTTTGTGGAAGGAGACCGTTCCGAAACAAAGATCACTGAACCGATCTCCCAATAAAACTGCCGATCGTTTAACAGACTTTTGTTACGCACACTGAACGTTCTTTCCCAAACGACTTCAAGAAATGGCAAAGAGTAAATGAGTACCTATATTCCAAATTTTGTGCTTTCGTTTGCTTGCATGACAAATGTAAATCGCGACAGTGCCACACGTAGAGGACTGTTTCCTGATAATGTCCTGCTTTATGAGCGGTCTATATGTGAATTCTGAGGGGAGTTCAAGCAATCACAATAGCGAATGTTATATTCAGCTGTTATTACTCTCTATTTCACACTCACTTTGCCTAGTATACTTTGTCTGGAGAACCGGAACAATTGTTTTTGCGGCGTTTTTCCCGAAAGTAGCCACTCAATACTCACTCCGATTAGTGTTGAGTAATTTCCTGGGAGTTTCGGCCAGTGGACTCATTGAACACAGTAAAACCGTAAGGAGAAGCGCAAGAACAAAAATAGTGAGTAACTACCAATTTCAAGTTCCATATTTTGGACGGCTGAGTGGTTGAAATCTGCCGGTAAACATGCGTAATCATCGCCTTAGTTCATGTGGAGGAGGACGCTTGGAAAAAACATTATTCGTGTTTTAGGACCTAGCAACTGTCTATTATAGTTATACAATTTCGCAGGATTTAAGGGAGTCAGACTATCATCAAATCACTAAAGTGAGCGTTCTCCCAGGACTTTCCTTAACATCAAGATAAAGGGTACCCCCTCCTTTGTCATTACTACTCCGGTAAAAGTGAGTTGATCAGAGTATGACAATCTCTCCTTTGTGGAACACCGTTTTTCTGCCATACAAGCGAGCATTTACGTATTTTCTCAAGTGGCTGAATTTACCCGTGGAACTTATAAGAAGAACGATGGTGGCAAACAAGTCTTTTCCCTGACTGTTCCTCCTGGCTAGTACATCATGAATCCATAAGGTACAGAAGTCACGTGAAAAGAGTTAACATCGGGGTTCGTACAATTTAGTGAGATGGAAATCAAAGGGTGGGTTGAATGAAGGGTAGGTCAATGGGTCATGGGATCAATTAAGGGACGTCAATTTCAGAAAAGTTTATGGAGCCACATGAAGCTTCCACTCAGTGGTGACTCAGTTGTTGAACTAATTACCTGGAAGCTTAGAGACACTGTTGCCTTGACCTACCTGGTGGCTGATCTGTGTTTGAGCTTCAATTCCAGCCCCACTCTCAGATTCCTCTTGAAGGACAAATTGCCGCGTTCTACCACCAGCTTTTTTGTGTACTCATTTGTATGTCCGGGCCTAGCCTCATACGTTGGCCATACGACAAAGCATAGAAGCAGCAGTATAGCAAACACCCTGTTGGGAAGACACCCATTTCATCGGAAAACTCCGTCAACACAGTGAAATATAGAGCAACTTCTTTGGAATGCCACCACTTTAGAAACGCCATAGAGCCGTTGATTGAACCCGACACTGCGCGTATCCCTGCTGTAAACACTTCGTCCCAGAAGACAACAGATCCACTATCGATTGCATTCATAATTGTGTTAAAGCAACACAGAGTCTGACATATGATGACATAGATATGGAAGGTGTACCACCGTCAAGTGACATACTGGTTTGAATTTGTGTCTTACAGCAACCTCCAGTGGCCAGAGCAGTGATTTTGTACTTTTATCTGCTCAACACCGGAGGAAATAGTACACGTCAAAAGCAATCATGTTTTGACCTATTAAGTGTAATTTCGTAAATCTCATCTCGGAATGCATCAACAAACAAAATAAACAGCTCGTAAATGATCTTTTACAATAGGTTACCGAAAGAAGATGTACGCGTAGGCCGGATTTTTTCAAAAATCATTTCCGAACGGTCCTTCTGAGGGGACTCTCAAGGGTAAAATATGCATAAAAGTTGTTTCTCCCATCTAAGGAGACGTAAGAAGCTTATCTCATTTTATGTTTAATGCTTTCCAAGAGAGACTTAATTATCCAGAGAGCTCACAAGTTATAAACCCAAAATGACCCGATTTGAAAGGTGGTCATGATAGAGGGGGTAAATCCCAGTGACCATTTGTAACGCCAATGAAACTCAACTTTTTGGACCACTAGTCAACTAGATAGAACCATGTTTCCTCCAAACACTGGGGCAGATAACAATTTAGCGTAAACATGTTTTAGGCGTCTAGTGTTTGGGATCACCTTTTCTGGGTGGCATTTTGTGTGTCAACGACATTCAGCCTGATCATTGTTGGAAAGCGGTGATACGATCTCTCTTTCTCTAATTCACATATCATACCAACCGGAACTGAAGCGGCTTCTGTGTTGAACATTCAGATAAATAGTCGCGTAAACGTAAGATCCAGCAGGGACTGAGTTGTCCTCCCAGTCAATATCAAATTAGTTTGAACAAAGCATGTTTCGTCATTTGCGAAAAACAGAACGAGATTTTAGTGGGACATAGGGAACGAGCTTCTCTGGTGAGCTCCAACACTCGCGCACCATCAGAGCGCCTTCAGTGACCATATGAGTAGTTATTTCAAGCAACAGCTTCAGAAATCAGACACTTTTCGTGGCCGTGAACTTAGGATCGAATAACATGGGCCGTTTGCATAAAATTAGGTCGTATGGAGTCCTGTCGTGTAAGGCAGCGACTGCTGTATTTACCCCACGTAAGTGGCCGCACTTTTCAGACTCTTATGGCATAAATCCATCACATCCACAGGTTCATTTCTGGAAGTCGTACTGGTGTCTTGTCTATCGAACGAGCATTCCGGGAGCAAAGAAATTACCCGATAGTGCTGAGGCCTAGCAACATCAATCTGGGCACTCTGTCAGCCGCATACAACAGGACGCACAAACAAGCCCATGCTACCGCCAATAACTGCGATTTTCTCTTCTTCGGTACATATTACATAAACTCTGTTTCAGACGGCAGTAAATAAAAGTGTAGTTGTCGCAAAGCTAGACTCGAAATAGCCAAAAGACTATGAATTTACGGCAGAATTCGTCTGAATGTCACACAGATTCTCAAGCTATTGACATTTCGGGTTCACCTAACTTGCCAATATATTCACACGATGTGGAGATTTAAACGAATGTCTTTTATCGCTTCTACCGTTTACAAGTGATCACTTGGAGCTATCCCTGGAAATGTAAAGCATACATCGCGTTGAACACAACAACAGCAGAACACGAATATCGCCGCCGTCAATGGTGTCAGTGTTGACATAGATGCTTCATCACCGCTCACTCCAGGTTGTGCTGAAACCGAGATGAAATACATATGGAAAGGGAGAAGGATGTTTGCGTTTAACTTCAGATTTAGGCTGACACTGTTTTGACATCCGCTAAACCCTAATCTTGTGTCGCACTTGGCCTCACTTGGACGGCAACCATGCCAACTTCACTTTTAATGAGGCCATTCAGCTCGGAAGATATAACATTTAGCGCACCTGGCGACTCTTCCTTGTACATCAATTTTCCTTATCACTATGGGGAAAACTATACTGGTAATATGGCCTACAACCTATAAGAGAGCGTCCCAGTAGACTTGTCTGGTTATTTGGTGAGCTGACTAGACAATAGACGTAACCAAGCCGGAAAACTAGCCTGGCCGATAGCAGAGCAAACTGAAGTCAGTGATGGTCGATTTTCCGTTTACACATCATTCACAGCCTTGGCACGCAACCTCAGTTAGAAACTCTTAGGGTTGAACAAGGTAGTAATTACTTATCAGTACCGCCCAAGCCCGGGCAAAAAAGACCTAGACACGCCCACTTACACTGTCTCAGAGTTAAATAATGGCTTTGAATGGCCCACTTGTTGACTGAGTGTTTTGATCGCTATTTTAGTCTAACGGAACCACTGTTTTTCTTCTGAAGTATTTCGGAGTGAGAAGAACAAGGTAAAACTAGGCCAATGCCAGCCATACTCATGTTTTTGTGGGTTGTGTTTCCTCGTAATTCAGCAGATCACATGATTTCCTTGCGCTCAGCTCTGTTGTCTCAGCTAGGTGGCTTTCAGAAGAACTTCGGCTACTGACGATCGCTCGACTACAACAACCAGAGTTACAATTACTGCGAAACTTCTAGGCGTATTCGTTCATTTATTCCTGTTGCGTTTTGTCTACAGGACAAGTCGTTTTCAAATCGTATATACTGAGTATCCACGGATCTATATTTATACAAGGGTGGAACCCTGTACCTGAGTGCTGTTGCTACCCTACGTGATGTCAACCTCAAATAGGTCTAACTGAAATAGCCATGACTTCACGCATACTTTCCAAACGCTGACAGACTGAAAGTCAATTGTGTCTGATAGGACATGGAAAGCTAGTCTGCGGAGACCAACGATTGGTCGGAATAGTTACAGTAATGGAGGTGCTGTATGCTCCAAAATACGCAGAAACCAAATAGTTTTGTGAAATCTGACTGGAGTGTGATCAAGACGGTTACAAGAAGAGGTTGGTGCTGCTAACTGCTCAATGAGAAGCGTGTTAACAGATTTAAAAAGACCAATTCAAAGTATACGTCAAGGGGGCAAATGTCTTCTTCCTGCAGTTAAAACCTGTGCACTTGACTGGGAACTGTTTGTTGTTTCATTTTCAGACCTGATTTAAAGTCCAGCTATATAAAACCAACCACGGCTTGCCTATAGACGCCAGAGCTCATTGCGTTTGATCACCGTAACCCATTTGGGTATAAAAACCACGTGACCACGTGATCACGATAACTGTTAAATAATTTGGCTCTTTAAATAATTCGACAATCTCATGGCAAAAAACGTCCGGTGGCATATTTGAGCACCCCATCCACTTTTACTGGGATAAAAATTGACAATCAGCAATAGCAGCCGCGCACACCGCCCTGTTAGGTGAATTACGTCTAAAGCCACACCACTAAATCTATGCTATGGGGAGCCACCTAATACTGAGGCTGACACACTCGCCTATGTCACATATGCCTAATAAAAGTTTCATCACCAATCGAGGTGACATCATCAGTGCGTTATTGTGGAGCGTAGTAGTGCGTAGCGGTGGGTTGCTGGTTGTGCGTTGGGTAGTGTTAGTGCGTTAGTATTGTGCGCTACGCAGTACTACGCTCCACAATAACGCACTGATAATGTCACCTCGATTGGTGATGAAACGTTTGCAATCAAATTGCCCAGCTCAGCGAACAAGCCAACGACCACCATCTACGATACCTGTGTTACCAAAATTTTCCTCTATGCTGAAATTATAATGCAGTGCAACCAATGCAACTTGTCTCGTCAGTTACACGCACGATCATTTGCATTGATGTGACAAACCGACGTGAATTCCTAGAGTTAAGTTTGAGCACAGTAGCCTCGATAAGTCAGAAGGTGGAGTTTGCGTTTCGTAACCCACATGGCATTGGTTTCTATTGTTAATTTTAGGACGGTCAGGTCCTAACGAACAATTCTACCCTTTGTAATCTTTCACTGAGATTTCATTTTCTCTCCGTAGTGGCCAACTGAGCCGCAGCGCTCATTCTTCTGTTGGTTCATCTGCAATATAGCCGAGCTTCTTCTGGTGTCCTTTGTCTTCTTCCTTGTGTATTTCCCACTCAAGTAACCAGACTATCAACGTGACAGAATAAATTGCATCAAGCTCCCATAGCACTCAGCTAGCACCCACGTTAAAACAGCTAAGTATTGTTTTTTTCTTGCAATTTTCAAATCAGTGGCTCGCGTTTCCATGATACATGTCACTCTGGATGTCTATCTGTGGAATTTACGTTTGGCGCATCGTCTAAAACATAAGAACAAAGATTAATAGTACGGCCATACTAACTAGACGTAGTCCTACGGAAAAACTGTTCCCAACCGATAGTTTTATTGCGTGCCTTGCACCTCTATTGGATATCACATGGTACCCGCTATGCTTATCACAACACTGTTGCCAGAAAATTCGAAAAGACGCTTCCCAGTCGCTTTTGGTCACACGATTTTGAGATTTCTCGATTTCTTGTTCTCAATCATACCATAAAGAGTCACCCCCTTCAAAGCTTCGTGAAATTGTGAAGTCCGACAGCCTCTACGTAGGTGGAAAAAAGGTAGAAATATTGTGTAATTAAGCCTTCTGTCACTACACGATTTCGAGATTTCTCGATTTCTTATTCTCAATCATACCATAAAGAGTCACCCCTTTCAAAGCTTCGTGAAATTGTGAAGTCCGACCTACGTTACGTAGGTGGAAAAAAAGTAGAAATCTTGTGTAATTAAGCCTTCTGTCACTACCACCTCTTGCATTTGATCCACTGATTATTGGTAGCCAAATCCAACAAATAACTATCCGTTCATATAGTTGTATCCACCTCCATCATCTCCCCATGTTGACGACCCAAAATTTTAAACCTTCACAGTGAATTACCTATGTTTGCGCTCTATATTATGCTCTTCTCATATTTATGGGAGTTCCACACCCACATTTAGCCAAACTTTAATGGATATGAAGCTTCTGACTATACTGACATTTTCGTTGCTGCAAAAGGTTGAAAGATACTTCCAAGTTATCCATTGGATTTTCTCTACTTCTCATCTGAACTTTCATAAGAAAATCCGTTACTTGTCTCAAAAATGACTCATGAATAATGGCAGTCTATGTGTAAACCAGTTTGCTTCTTCTTGGGTTCTTCTGTTTTTTCTTTCTCTAACACTGACTGCCTTTATACCGGTTATCATAATCTTCAAAATACCAAACCGAATTCGTGGCAACATTTAGGCTGGAAGATGGAATAAACTTGAAACGCCGGTTTATGCGTCCCATGAGCTGAGTTACAATCCGTTTTTTTTTCAATCATCATGTGAGTTGATTAAACCAGGCATACGAAAAACTGATGAAACTAAAGTTCTAGGTGTGACTTGCCTCAGAAAATTAGACAGTGTCCGACATTAACGAGGGAATGAAATAAATTGTGCGCCACGCAGTCTGCTAAGTCAGGTCCAGAATGCGGCAACACTTATGTAAACAAAAATAGTTAACCGAGGAGGTTACTGTCTCCAGTGTCTGGCTATTCCTTCCTCGGTCTCCCGTTCTCGGCTTAACGAAACCAAGCAAATGGAAAAGACATATCTTTTTGCACATGATTTTATCTGATCACCTGAAAGCAACCGAAAGAGGCGAATCTGCACTCATTAAACTTTAAACTATAACCAGGCCTCATTAACATTCTGGATGATTCCATGTAGGTTGGAATCCAGAAGGCTTCAGTTTATCATTCTACTACTAATGAGTACAGTGTTTTAAATCAGATATTTGGAAGGACAAACTTGGCCAACAAGCTAACCACTTGTTTCATCACTGATACCGATGTGTGTGCGCATCTGTTTATCACGAAGTGCGAAAAGCACATGCCTGCCAAACCCTTGTGCTAACTAGTCACTAATGCGTGTTGAACGGGCGGATAAAACGAATGACTGCCTGCCACATGGATCACGTGGACACCACCAAATGAGACTTATGTGCCGACTTTCAACTGGCAATAAAGTACAAAGTGCTGAAATTCAAAAGTGCATTATTGGTGGTGGACTCAGAAAAGTACACTTACCGCAAGCATCTGAGTAATGTTTTGTCATATATGAAAAACAGTGCAAAATCCGTAGGGAATTACAGTAGCAGATATCAAGCCAAACGTACGCACAAACCGCAGCAGTGTAAATTACACACAGCTATCATAAGAGGTCCGAATGATCGCTTTCGTTGAACTGGTTGATATTTCCAACCTATGATGGACCCTGAAAACAAAGGCGAGAAACCTGCGCAGCAAAAAGTAGAGTTCTCATTCTATGTCACCTGGTACAAATAACGGTAAAAAGCACATGCTAATTCTATTTAAACAAAAACCACTTAGTCATTAAGTTTTATTAAGTTTTATTATGGCGGTTACCTAACTCATAAACAAGTTTTCAGTAAGGTTTCATGCATTTCCTCGGTTTTTTTAAACCATATTGTAACAGTATGAGATTGAAGGACCTAGTGCGTTGCGTGCAATCGTAAGTTCTAGCAAGTATTGGCATGATTTAACCACGGCTTTTGTATATGAATTTTTGAAGCAGCTTTTGCGGATCCACAACTTCACTGCGTTCTGTAGTGCCAACGCCGTTGCCTCTTCCTGCTGGCATCTCGTAAGGATATCCGGAATCTAGTTGTAGATTTGGGTGGTAAGGTGAGTCCACCAAAGTTTGTGTACTCCAACCTCCACCACTTCCATAAGCCCATCCGTATTTAAGGTCGCATGATGTTATTCCCTTTGGACCCAGAGTTTTTCAAACAGCGGCTGTTTTCCACTACTCCATTTCGACAAATGCGAGTGTTTTACTTTTGTCTGTATTTAATTTTGCACAGCCAGTCAGGTCAAAAACTTGAGTAGTTTGCTAGCTAACCATTAAATTTCCCGTTTTCCTTCTCACAAGTAACTTGATAAACAAATCCCTTGTAATTTATGCCTACAGATTGCACACTTGTGTTGCACTCATACAGACAGAAAATAAACCAACATCGCTAATACATAACTTGTTTGACTTGTTTCTGACTGAGATATGGCACAAACAATATTGTAATGTAAGCATGAGTGTCGAAAAAGTGTAAATTTTGACTCCCTGTTCACCGTCTAACCACAGTCTATCACAAAGAATTCTTTCTTGAGACAAGTGTTCTAGTCGGACAACGACCGTTCGGTGTGAGCGTGCTTCACTTAGACGAAGCTAAAAGCGTCAAGGTTATTCATACGCGAACAATATAGTGTACATAAAAAATCTTTATAGACGCACTTTACCACCCCACAGAGCATTCAAGCCCAAATCTTAAGAGAGACACTTCCCACGAGAGTTCACAGAGGCGCTTGTCGTCAACCCCGCTGAATGAAAACACCACACAAAGACCGGCAAGTCACAAAGCAAGCTAAACAACCTCTGACTAATTGATAGTCTCTTTTACTGAGTAATGTTACTGGTAATGGTATGTGTCAAAATGGCTTAATATGATCTACTATATTTCATTAAGATGTCAACAAAACTAATCCGGAGAGTAGCGTAAAGTTTGCACTCGACTGAAGAAACATGTGAACTCAATGTGTGAATAGATCATTCCTCAAATTGACTAACATTTACATGAATAATCATCTATTTGTGCTGAACACATTTAGAAACGCGGCTGTTGCGCCTTCAGTAGTTGAAAGGATAAAACCTCATGCAGTGCTTGGAGATCAAGAAGATAGGTGACATGTAGAAGACGATAAGGACTAGCTTCCGGTCCGGTGAGCGTTGGTCTTAGAAGAGCTGGTAAGTCCGTATAGGCCAATAACTGTGCACTGGACAAACCCTCAGAATTCATCGATTGAAATTCCTGTGCCCCAAAACTTTTCGCCACCTCCTGCGTCCGATTGGGAGATTCCTCTTCTCTGGCACGAGACTCCGCAGGCACTTTTTCTGCTGGGTCTATCTCAACCTCACCTCCCTGGCGGGAGGAGTCGAGTCCGGGTGAACGACCAGATGTAGTTGATGTGTTCATAGTTTTTGTAGTGGTATCAAATTGGAGCGGCAAACCAGTCCAAGTTTCCAAAGCCAACAACAAACGTTTAGTGTGATTATAACCACCCGGGAACTCCTGCTCCAGCTTTTCGATAGAGGAAGGCGGAAATCCCAACTTTAGTAGGAAATTATGCGTTGACTCCTTTGGAAGCGCGTTTACCAAGGTTGAACACATCAACCGAAGCAGTGCATCTGCGGAACAGGAAAGTTTACGTGTATTTTTACACTTTTTGTCTAAGTAACTGAAACGTATTGGCGAAACCGTAGAGAATGGTTTCACTAAGGGGCGTTTTCCGGCAGCCTAATATGTGGTCAACATGCTTAAGAATTTAGGAGAAAAATTCATTCTCCTAAGCAAAATATGAAACAACTGCCAAAAAAATGGAAAAGTGCAGACAGATTTCTTCGTTTTGATTTTACAATACATTGAGGAAGTTGCTGTTTTGCGAATAGAATTTTTACACTCTAGCATGCGACAGCCTCCCCAGCAAAGTATACGCTACTAATGTTCCAATAGAAACCTAATCAGTATTAACCAGCCAAACGAATTTTTAAGGGCTTTGTCAGCTTTAATACATTCAAGGCTCATCGAACACACTTAAATCTTGAAAGCACGACTAAAATTTCTTGACTTCACTGTTGAATTCCAATACAATTAACTTAGCAAAGGTAAATGCTTGCATGAACAACCATACAATTTTCTTGGCTCAAAAACACATTTAAAAGTATATCTCAGCTCACAACTAATCCTTTCACGCTTGGCAGATTCCCTCCACCTGGTATGACTCAAACCAAAAATGGCCATCAGTTTGTTCTTCATTTGTTTTTTATGCATACATATCCATATATACATATATCTTACACACAAAATATATAAAGATGTGTACTCTAAACAAAAAGTTGATATGAAATGAAATGCAAAATGAAACACAGACGGATAAGATTCAAGGATCTTGCACACTGTCATACTTGTGTGTCAGGGGGATGCCTCATCAGTTTCGTCCTATTTTGGCTCCTTTACATCATTCCTTTATACCCCAATCCTGGACATATTTGAAGTCTTAACATCTATTTTCTTCGTCTGGTTGTTCTATACGACGTAAATAAGTGCTTCTCTTGAGTGTCATGTTTTACAATAACAACCAGCTTTTATTAATGTCATTCGCTTTAATTTTTCACGGCCTTCGCGGTCACAGACCCTCATTTGCATCAACTGAAGTTTGTTTCGGGAGTCGCGAAATATTTTCTTACGTTGCACTTGTGTGAAAAATCCTCCGGTTCAGCCGCTACTTTATTGGTTCAAACCAAACAGCGGAGACATTATGCTCGAATTCCACTGTTTAACTGAGATGCTCTAGTAGAGCGTACCCTTAGCTGTGTCGTAATTCAAACTCGTAATGTCTGGCGCGCAGTCAAAGCCTGCTGTTTCTACGTCATCAGCAATGCTGAACGCGCTAAGTTTTCACGTCTGAACAACAAAATGTCATCCTGAGCAAAGTAATTTGTCTACCCGACGCCTTGAATGACGGCGAAGTAAGTTTCTTAGTCGTGTTGATCAGTTAATCCGCCTGTCAGAGCTTACCAAATGAACGTTACCACAAACGACTGACACAAATAGATTTCGGCTGGACATTGATACTATAATTAGAACCAAGTACTGCACACATATGTTCAGAATGACACTACAAAAACGTCGTAACGGTAATAAAAATCTCTAGTTTTTACGAGTTTATCGAAGCCCATGCCCATTTCGAACATGTTTGCAGCCAATCACGAGCTGACAGGATTACATTTTACAAGCACCCATTTGGCGTCTGGGTTTGGTAAGCGGAAGTTTGAGAAGTTATAAGTATGGAGGTGGAAACTGAAGTGCATATCTGTCAGGCCTGAACGAATCTCGTTTTAATGCATTTGGGTCTATCGTCAGATCATTAACCAGCCTCTGAGTAACAACGGGTAAGCATATCTCCACCTCTATACTGCACTTACGATTGGTCTTCATTCAGAATAAGTATAGCTGGCAACAGTAGAAAAGTTGTTAGATGCTTACGCTTGACTAATTAGGTACAAGTAAGAGGCCAAATATGCCGCCGTGTCCAGACCAGTTTAATAAGTCAGATACGCAATATATGATACGGATGTAATGGCTTAGTTTTATACATAATGTCGCGTCTTCATCATGACGGTGACACCTTTTGATCTACCGACTGCTTCGCCATTTATGTTATTTAAGATCACCAGTCAAACTCCATTCTCTTGAACGTTTTTTGGGTTCAAAGTGGTAAAGCAATTGGCCGCTTTATATTGCTCTCCAATGACGACGGTGATAGTTACATCCAGGTGGTTGCTTTTCTTTCACTCGTCGGCCGGCCTGATTTTGTCAATGGCAAACGAGTAAGTAATTCAAAGATTATTCTTTCAGCAACAAAGCTTCCAGATTTTTTCTGTGACTTTTCTTTCTGTTTAGATGGCTTGAAATGCCCTTGATTTGGAGATAATATTGTACGTTCTCACATTGCCGTCATTAGTTCCAAGAGCCCTATAATTTCAAAGCTCTCTAGATTTGCTGCTGCATTATTAGGCGATTTATATTATTAGGCGTTTATTATAAGTGTAGATGAAAGTACTTGGTAATACCAGGGCCAATCGCGTAATCACACCTCGGTCAGAATCTTACACCATGTTGACAATGAGTGTCGGACTGTGACTACACAAAATTCCGATAGTTGGATAGAAGAAAATTAAAAGCTCTCATAGTTACCCTCACACAAAGGGGTAGGATTATTGGGGTCATCAAAATCAAATGACTTATGGAGACTAAAGACAAAATTATGACGGATATCATAAGTTGTTTTTGCATTTCAAAGCTTTTCGGCGCAAATTTATTTCAAGGGTAACATCACTAGTTGAAACAACTTCTGCAAATGTTGCGCAATGCAATAAAGCCATGTTAGTAAACAGGCTCAAAAACAATATATAGGCCGTAAAACACACTCATTTTCATCTAAGTTTACTAGCATGCAAAATCATTTTCAACGTTACATCAGGAAGTTTATCCGTGTTGGACTCTTTCATTGACTTGCTCTCTCTGTGAAAGCCATCGAAAGAGAACGTGACCTCATGAGGCCATGTACAACCACAGCAGTCGTACTGAAGCTCTAAGAAGCAGGCTCAATTCATTAAAATGCAACCATACATAATGGAAAAATTTGGAGCTGCGTGCACTGGTTCTAAGTCGTCGATTCCTGCGGGAAAAACATATAAATAACAGAAAGTGCGGTTAACTGGCTCTTACAAACAAAACCATCGACGGTATTCATAACCATTAAAACTTGTCTGTGTATTCTAACCGTAAGTTAGTACACAGTGATACTGGTTGATCTAGTCTATCGGTACGGTTGGACAGTTTTTTATTCACTGTTACCTAAGCTGTCATTAGATTATAGGAATCAAATCTCGTTTCGGACATATGGAAGGCTTATAATGACTTCAAACTATATTGAGCAAAGTTCAGTCCGTTATATGCGTAGCTTGTCTTTATTATTTTTATTTTGTTTCCTAAAGCAGTTACTCCTATTAGTAGATTTGCGTCCTAGTTTATTTTACAAGAAAACTTGAATGTAGGCACCTCAGTTAAGATCGCCGTGGACCTAAAATGAAAGCGCTTTGATCTTCTGGTGGACGACGTCACACTCACCTCACAAGTTTTGAAACCTAGAAGACGCGTATGTTATGGAAATAATTCTGAATTAACTCAAACACTCGGATGGAACAATAATGACAGGAACAATAGACACGGATATTTTGGATAACCGGTCGACAAAATGAGAAACTTTGGGACAATTTTCAGGCAAATGCCCGGGTTATATGTTTAATCCAGTCCAACATCTGACGAACAAACTTACCGTCAAATAACTTTTGCATCTGTTGATATTCATATACGGGAAAGACTTTTCTTCCAGAGCATGCATCTATTGGAGGACTAATAAGTGGATTCCCTGCCAAAGTGAGGACCTGTAATGTTTTAAGTTGCTGAAGCGTTTCATCCAGCTTCTCAATCTGGTTGTCTTGCAAATAGAGATGCGTCATGTATTTGCACTTGTGAAACCTGGGAGGTAGAAACCGCAATCTGTTGTTGCTAAGGTTTGCTCTCTTTAGATTCATAAGATGAAAAACGTCCGGCAAAACAAACAAGCCATTCCCCTGTAACGAAATGTGAACCAACTGAGATAATTTCCCTATCGCTGCAGGGAGCTTCATTCCTGTGGTGTACTGGTGCAAAAGCGCCTCCTCTAAGGTGAGAGCCATTAATTTTTCATCTTCATCAGGTAATTCAGTACTTCCAGGCGCATCATCCAATGTTCCTTCTGGATATAAAAGATTGCTGCGGCTAAACCAGCCCCGTGGCGACTCACTAGAATCCAGCGGCCTTCCTTCTTGCTGGTCATAGAGAAATACCTTTAGCCTCGGTATAAAACACACAACGATGGGAAAATGTTCAAACTGGTTGTGTGACAAATCAAGATACTTCAGAGAAGTTAAATGTATTAGAGTTGTGGGCAGAATCTCCAGAGAACAGTGAGATGCTCGAATCATTCGCAAGCTGGTACATTGCCCCAAACCATCTGGAAATCGGCGAAGCTGGTTACAATTTGAAACTGATAGGTGCGTTAGGTCGTGGAGCGTAGAGATCTCATCGGGAAGATGAACGAGTGGGTTAGAATCCAAACAAAGATAAGATAATCGGTTGTTGTGGCAAAGAATACAGCTCGGTATAGCGGAAAACAAATTAAAAGACAGGTCCAGTTGGCGTAAAGTGGGCAGAACCCTCTCGAATTCGACTGGTAAGTCTCTCAATCGGTTATACGGAAGCTCGAGCACAACCAAGTTCCGCAAATCACAGATCCACCTTGGGACTACAGAAAAGGCGTTTTTCGATAGAGAAATGGCACTGAGTTTTGACAGGTTAGTGTTGTCTTTGGGGAAACCTTTTATCCTGTTTCCGCTCAAGTTCAAAATCATTAAATTTTTCAAACACCCAATATCATCTGGTACAGAACTCATTCCACAACCAGCGAAAGAAATCTCTTGAAGCTGCTGTAAAGTCCTTAAACTTATGTCAACATTTCTCATGCTGTTTCCATTTAGATTGAGGTATTCTAACTTCTCGAGTTTAGTGAGTGCATCTGTCAGCGTAGTGAAATAATTGTATGCAATATTCAAAGCCCTCAAATTGACAAGTTGAGAGAGTTCCTTGGGTAGGACCCCCATGATTTTGTTGTCTTGCATACTCAATTCAACAAGCGACACACATTTGAACAATTGAGAGGGGATATGGTCGAAATGGTTACTATCTAACTGTAAAACCAGTAGGCTCTTCAGGCTTGAGAACGCTCTCGGAAGGTAGCATAATTGGTTGTTCATCAGTCGGAGTACTAGAAGATTTGACAGGCATGTTATTTCCTCAGGCAAATACCTGAGTTGATTGGATGCACATAATAAAACTTGCAGCCCTTTCAGCTTCCTGATCGACGGAGACAATACTGATAGGTTGTTTTCTGACAAGTCTAAAGACTGAAGGTTCAACAGGTCGTACACAGTCTCTGGAATTTCGCTTAAGATATTGCAAGAAAGATTCAGAACTTTCAGGGATGATAATCTTCCGACTTCCTCAGGCAGAGTGGTAAGTTTGTTTCCAGAGAGATCCAGAAGGGCTAGACTTTGCAGAGAAATAACCGACTCTGGCAATATCCTTAAAGAACATCCGTTGATAATCAATATTTGCAAGAATCTGAGAAATTCGATCGATTTCGGAATGTCTTCCAGATCAGAATCACGTAGAATAAGTACTTCAGCCGTTTCGCAGCTGTGAACAGCGTCTGAAAACTTGGCAGAATTCACCCCACAAAAAATGATACATTTCCTTCCGTCATAAGGAACTTCAATGACGCACGTTTCTGAGTTGCGCCTAAATATGTGTTTAAAATTAATTGAACTACGTACGCATCTTCGGGATTTTGCGCGGCATTGCTTCTATCCATCTCATTACGCAAATTAAAAATTCACCAAATTATGTTAACGTGGATATCGCAAGTTAATAGGTCAGATTAGTTCACTGGGTATGTACACGAGTAGCACAGATTCACGGATTGATACATTGAAGTGAGGTTTCTGCCCAAGATTTCCGGGTCAGTTTTGTTCTTTTTGTTCAGCGGCTGTCGTTCACCTGAAAGACAAGTGAAAAAGGATGTAGTACTGCTCTTTATGTTCTCGGCGAAGGGTGGAACGCTTGCCAGCGTGAGGACTCGCATAGATTAGTGGTTTGAAGTGGGATCTAGAAGGAGCGCGGACAATCGTCAGAGGGATATTATTCCACGCAGCTAATATCCGAAATAAGGAAAAATTCGCCCAATGAATGCGTGCGCCCTGAGCTCGAGAATCTCCCTAAAATATCCCCGCTGTGTTTGCTGGGTCAACTGTGAAAACCTATTGGCTAAACCTTGCTCACACAGGACATAAGTAAGAATTAGGTCCCCACAAAGGCAACGGTACTCCAATGGAAAGAAGTCAAGCAACGCGCAACACGTTCCGTGGCCCACGGATTTGAGGCCGGCAACCGATTTTGTAGGGGCTCGCTGGACACGCTGGATGAGGGTGGTGGCTTTCTAGTGTGGCGTTTTGTACCTTTGTTTTACTTCCATAATAGCACTACGTATTTCATCAATTGCATAATCGTTTTTTGTTCGAATACAAAAAAAACTACAAAAACCCGCTCGAAATTCAGGCGTGGTCACGTGCTTCAACTCTCCTGATTTCGCTCGCACTTGCAGCGTTCATTCGCGAGTCTCGTGTGCTTACTCTGTTATCAAAACATTTCAGACTATCTTCGGAATCTATTGTATGTGGGAACTGTTCAGGAGAAGACCCCTGGACTACCATAATTGGACTATTGTTTAGTCGCTGACCTGGGCCAACGACGACCTATTTTAAAGAGAACAATTGTTAGTGAGTCTGTTCCTCTGACCTCTTCATTATTGTATACCCAACCTAGCGTTATTGTTTTTATTTCTTTGCCACACACCTGGTAAACTAACTTATTGGGTAGCCAGACAACCACACGAGCCTCCCGAGTGGACAACTTGGTTTGCACATTCAAGTAGCAGTCCGACGTAGGCTCCTTAGAATATTTGGGGGTCCATGTGAGTTATAACTGGAGAAGGTTGGCCGAATCATCCGTAAAATGGCGAATACCTTTCGGGCCGATTTCTCATGGCGCTGTGAGAAGGACACGTTTGAATGGAGCCAGATGCCCAAATCCTTTTTGGCCTCTATGCTCATGATGTTTTCTGGTCCTTTCTCACCGTGCACTACAAAGGCATTCGCTGATTCCCCTACAAACGACATATGGACGCACTTTTCGTCATCAAGAGGCAGGTGCCACTCCAACGACCAATGCCTTGCAGCGTACACACCCATTTGAAGGGCACTGGCATTGGAACCACAGGATTTCAATTCGTCCGCAAAAATTAGACATGGGCCTGTAAGAACATTCGGAAGGTCGTTGATGTATATCAGAAACAGTGCTGGTCCTAAAACGGAGCCTTGAGGAACTGCAATGGAGAACGGCGCTGGAGAAGAGTAGGTAGAGCCTACCTTCACCCGGAATCATCTGTCTGATGGGAACGCCTTGATCTAGTTTTCTCTTGAATCCCGTAAGATTCGAGTTTGTGGAGCAGCGGGACATGTGGGACCCCGTCCAATGCTTTTGAGAAGTCAAAACATGTGGCACCCGAAATGAGGCCCTCATCCTTGGCTTGGGTTAAGCTGTCCATAGACATATGTACGTCCATCACGCAAGAGTTGTTTGGGAGTAATTGGTGCTAAGCCGAAGGTAATGAACTTTCCGAAGCAAGATTTTCTAGGATAGCTCGCTTCAGAATACGTTCCATCTCCTTGCACGGCATGTCATTGAGGCTTGTTGGCCTGTAGCTGCCAGATGATAGACGGTCATCAGTTTTGCAGCTTGGCGTGGCAATCGCTACCTTCTAGACAGAGGGCAGGCGGCCTTCGCCGAGCGACGGAAGAAACACCTCCTCCACCGTCCTCCACCGTGAAGACAAAGTTGGTTAGAGGCTGTTCGGAGTTACGCCTTGGCAAGGCTGGATGTAACGAGGACGCTTGGATTGGATATAGACCTGCATAGTGTTCTGTGTAAAAGCCAGTTACCACTGATTAGTCACTCATGGGTTCCCGTTCCTGTCCCTAAAGGAGAACCCGATGGCTTGTCTATGCGACGAAGTCTCATGTATTTGAACAGCACCTTTTCGTCTTTCCGGGCGATGTCCAGAATTGTTGCTCGTTTGCTTGTGGTCCATTGGTGGATTTCCGCTTTACAGTGGAATTCGGCATTTTGCGAGATGCCGGCTAATCTTCTGTCTCCGTCAAATTTTGAAAAATAGTTGAAACGTCTCCGGAAAACGCCGAATCCTTTTTGGTAGCTTGCGGTTCATCCGACTGCGTGCCGGATTTTGGGGGACGGACATCGCCTCCGTATCGTGAACTTTCTGGACGATGCTCGTATATAAGTGTCTCACTGAAGCTGGTCGCATTTTAACCTGTTCAAGCATGATGCGTATTCCTGAGAATTCTGCTCGCCAGAGGTTTCAAATCCACGTTTAAGGCTCGGGATTTCTGGCCCAATAACAGATGCGATCAAATGTCAGCACACGGTGGTCGCTATGTTCAGGTAGAGCGCTAATTATCACCTGGACACCGAAGCGTCTCTGGTCGGTGATAAAAATAATGTTTATTCTCAACTTGTGGCTGGTATACTATTAAGCGCGATCACAATTTTACAGTCAGTATAAAAGCGTGATTGCTAATTCCTCCACTTCTTCATCCCCACCTACGAATTTTGCGACCATGATCATGAGCCTAACAGTCCATGGCCACGAGGCCTCAGCAATTGTTTTAGTTTTCAGTTCAATATGACCGCCTGGATGACGCCAACTTTACTGCTTCACCTGATCTGATGTTCCGGTTCCCCATTTTTCACCGTTAACGCTTTTCATGCCATGCGTCAGGCAGAAAGCCTCTTGTTTTGCCCACCCTTGCTTTGTTTTTTGCTTGCCTCCTTCGAACACAATCGACCCGATCTTGCCCGATATTCTCCACAATAACGTATAGTAACTGTGCTTTCTCGCCCGTGCTTGTTTAGTAATGATCACGCCTGCATCGGGTAATGCCTGCCCGCTGTGATGCTGTCTATTTCCCTACCCGCCCTGTACCCACGATCCCCGCCACCCACGAAGTGTGAATAATCATTATTATTGTCATTATTATTAAAGGCTCTCTGGCTATCCAGATAGACTGTTACAATGGTGTCCGGGATCATAGGCTACAGTAACGGTCTCAAAGAAGTGAAGCTGGCAGCCACTGCAGGATCTCTGAGATAGTTATCCGCACTGTCGTTCATCTATGGCGTTTGTAGCCAGGACGAACCTGATCAACGGGTCTGCGAACAAGCCTCCAAGAGAATGCATTGAAAGAGGTATGTGATGAATTGCATTGAAAGAGGTGTATGTCGAATCTCTCTGTGGTTGAAACTAGCTCCATCGAATCCGAATTTAATATGAGAGCATACAGCAGATTGTTCCCGCTGGGATGGGACAATTTCAAAGTTGATTCAGTGATTAATGAGATTTAAAACGAGGGTTTGGCAATCTTGACTGCCATGCCTCAGGGCACGTGATGGTATGCTGTCGGCAGCCGGCACGGTGAAGTCCTTGAGGGTTTGAAAAAGGATCGACACATCAAAAATGGACATGGTCACGTTGCTAAGAGAGGAGATTACTCTTTTTTGGAGATGTGAATCATGGGCTGGTACTGGAAGAGGTTATTAGCAGCTAGCAAAGTGAGTGTTCAAGCAACCGGCTATTTTGACGGGATTAATGATAAACCTACCGTCGGTGGAACGCACACAGGTAACCGAGTGACTAGTTTACAGCGAGAAAGGTCCCCGAGGGTCGCGCTCTTTTCACGGCGTTCAATGGATACCCGCAAGGACTCTCAGTCAGTTTAGATCTTGCCCCTGAGGAGTTTTATTACGAAGTTCTAAGATTTCTGATATTCTCTGCCAGCTAGTGGCATTGTGTTACCCATGCTTTTTAGTACTTATCATTGCGAGATATATCAGGGGGAAAACGTTGAATGGCAGAAGCAAGGTAGAGAGGGGTCAATAAGGTTTGATAAAACATGTGACAAATGTGTCGTGTGTTTGTCAACAGAAAGAAGTCGTTCAACATTCGGAAGGACAGCAATCATAAAAAGCCGATTAAATATCTGGAGACAGAAGATGAAAGTAAGAGGGGCTCGGAGAAGCAGTCGCGCCACACCTGACTACGTTGCACGAGACGACGCAGTGATCACTTTCGGGGAAGCGTGAACCAACTGCGACCGTAGCCATATAAGCCTCAGTTTGGAATATTAAGTCCAAGATATGTAGGCCACGAATAAGGCTGCCTACAATTTAAGACCAACCATCCGGACCGGGTTAGGTAAGTAGCGAGGCGGAACAAGTGGGGCCCGTGGTGGGCGACCAGGAAATATCCAGTAGGTTGAGGCCAGCCAGCATAAATTTAGACTAATGTGAAAGGGCACGTGCAGTAGACATGCTACGCAACAATTCGGCAACAGATGTGGTAGAGATGACCGGTGGTAGACAGATAAGACCTACTAGCACGGTTGTTTGGTCTATTCTGTGAAGATCCAGATGATCTCCGAAATTTGTTCTAAGCTGCAATCATCAATGAGGGTTGCACGAGGTTCCGATTTGCGATAGATGGAATAACCACACCGCTTGGGTTTTCTCTATCAGAACGGTGAATACTGTTACCAGAGGTTGAAACAGCCGTGTCTTGATTTACAAATGATGGCCCTTGTAGTGTCTGTAATCCGTTGTCAAATTTACCGTTCTTCCTGAACCTAAACCACACTTGGTAAGTGTCGTTCACATTGTATCATGAAGTTTGTTTTATTGTTACGAATACACAATTTTAGGGTGCGACCTGCTGACTTCTTTCTGAACGAGGGCATGTATGCTTCATTGAACTGTTTGTTGACTGCAGAACAAGTGGGACTAAATCTGTGTTTGTGTCAACTGTTGAACGTCACAATAAATCCCTGTGACAGTTTTTAGCCGTGAACAATTTTCCTACTGTGGAATATATCACTCACGCGGAACCATCTGTGGGAAATTTCGACAAGTGAATATTTCCTTTCACAGCCAGTTACT
>NW_008751663.1:2122623-2124113 GCF_000715545.1 Opisthorchis viverrini
CTAATTTATCCGAACACGCTGATAAGGTCCTAATCCGTTACATCATGGTCCAGTCAAACAAATCAGACTCGATTTTTCGGCGGCGATAATGGCACCGAGAGTATGGAGGTTTGGCAGCAGTGAGCGAGCGAGCGTTAAAGGGCATAATTTGTAGATCCACCGAGGAGCACACCGTACCAGTTAGGAATTCACTAACCACGTTTTGGACGGGTTCAGCACTAAGGAGTATGTGGGGGCAAGGGTACATGAGGAAGAGTTGATTAGGCGCGTGTTCGGATTAGGTCGATGTGTATTCACCTTAATGAACGCCGAACGTCAAGATAAGCTTAAGTGAAATTTCGTGTTTTGTCTCATGTAAACCGGTGACGATGCGACCGGTAACGTTCCGTGACCTTGAAATTTTGCTCACTTAAACAAAGTGCTATGAGTAACACTTCACCGAAAGTTGTGAACGGATTATACTATCTCCCTTTAAACAACACAACCCCGAATACCCTATAGTTTCGGCGAAAATGATTTGGGTGTGCTTCTAGCGAGTGGCAGGGATTGAAGAGATTTGGATTATCGATCTATCTCGTCATCCTGTAAACCGGTATAATTTAATTTCATCATAATTTAAGTTGTGATCTTACTGCAAACGCGAAATTGACTTCTACGCCTTACAGTGTTACTGGACACCGACGCTGCTGCGAAGTTCATTCTGTCACATCCCAGCTCATTTATGCCTTGAATAAGTGGATGCGCCTTGGAAATGGGGTGCACTCAGACATTTTTCACTCATTGGTTACATTTGAGTGAGAACGCGGCCAGATGATGTATTACCTCTATAAACGTTTGAGTAATTCATTAAATATGTACCGGCCGAAATCGACGCCAATTTCGAATGTGCCGTTAATTAGGCGGCCTTTTACGGAGGCGAATATCATTAGGTCGACAGAAACTTCTTATCTGAACAAGAATCACCTGATTAAAATGCGCGATCCCAATTAGCGATGTTCTGACCAATAAATGCGCGGCTCATTTTGTCCGTTGCCAAACCACGAGTTATTCGTCCAATTAGCTCGGTTCGTTACGTTCTCATCGTCTGCGTACAAGTCCCCACAGGGGACGGTGCACATGTGATCACAGTCTTTAATTGGCTTATGACTGCGCTGAAGCGGATTATCACTAATACCAAATACTTCGAAATTTCATTTTTGTAAGCTGCGAGGTGTTCAAGAGTAGAAGTTTCGTAGAAAATGTAACGCTATGTTAGTTTGTGTGGACTGCAACACTGTATTCAGGTTTTGCTCCAGTTTGTGGTGGCCTGGTTACCCAATAAGTTTTCAAGGATTCACGGATTGATACAAAGGATCGAGGTAATTGGCCAAGTTTCCCGGGTCCGTTTTGTTTCTGTCGGTCAGTGGTTGTCGTTCACCTGAAAGGTGCAAGTGAAACAGGGTGTAGCACTGCTCTTTATGTTCTCAGCGTGGGGCAGTATGCTTGCCAGC
>NW_008751663.1:2124425-2125694 GCF_000715545.1 Opisthorchis viverrini
CCCTCGAAGGCGACGGTGCTCCAGGGGAAGGAGATCAAGCATCGCGAGACGCGTTTCGTAGTCCACGGATTTGAGGCCGGCAACCATTCTCGTTGCGGCCCGCTGGACACGCTCAATGGGGGTTACCTCTTTCGTGCGTCCTGAGTAGACAACTTGGTTGGCGTACTCCAGGAGCGTTCTGACGTAGGCCCGATAGAGCATTTGAGAGTCCATGCGAGTAATACGGGAGAAATTGCGTCGGATCATCCGTAAAATGGCGAATACCTTTCGGGCCGATTTCTCATGGTGCTGTGAGAGGGATAAGTTTGGGGAGACCCAGATGCCCAAATCCTTTTTGTCAGCTATCCTCATGATGTTCTGTTGTCCCTTTTCACCATGCACACCAAAGGCATTCACTGAATCATCTCCAAACGATATATGGACGCATTTTTCGTCGTTTAGAGGAAGTTGCCAGTCCGACGACCAATGCTTGGCAGCGTCTACATCCATTTGGAGGGCACTGGCACTGGTACTCCAGGATTTCTAGTCGTCCGCAAAAAGTAAACATGGACTCGCAAGAACGTCTGGGAGGTCGTTGACCTAGATCAGAAACAGGAGTGTTCCCAGGACGGAGCTCCGAGGAACTCCAAAGGAGACTGGCGCTGGAGAGGAGAAAGCTCGCTTGAGAATGCGTTCCATCACCTTGCACGGCACGCTAGTGAGGCTTATAGGCCTATAGCTGCCAGGCGGCAGTCAGTCACCAGTTTTGTAGACTGACGTGACACTCGCTTCCTTCCAAGCAGAAGGAAGGCCGCCTTCGTCAAGCGACTGACGAAACACCAATTGTAAATGATTTGCCAGTGTGGACAGCGTTTCTTTCAGGATCCTTGGAAGGACCTCATCGGGCCGCGACGCGCAGAATGGGTTGATCTTGTGCAAGAGTTGACAAATGTCCTCCACCGTGAAGACCAAGTCGGTTAGAGGCTGTTCGTAGTTTCGCCTTGGCAAGAGTGGACGTGACGAAAACGCTGGGGCTGAGTATAGACAGACATAGTGTTCTCTGTAAACCTCAGACACCACTGTTGGGTCATTCGTTGGTTCTCCGTCTCTGTCCCTCAAGGGTAGCGCGGATGGCTTGTTTATGTGGCAATGTCTCATGTATTTGAACAATATGCCTTTGTTTTTTTGAGGAAGTTGAGAATGGTGGCTTGTTTTCGTATGTTACATTTGCGGATTTCTGATTTACAGCGGTTCCGCATTTTACGAAATATCAGCTCATCTTCTGTATCC
>NW_008751663.1:2125930-2126260 GCF_000715545.1 Opisthorchis viverrini
GATTTCCGGCCTAATAGATGATGAAATCGAAGGTCAGCACACAGTGGTTGGTATGTCCCAGTGGAGCGTTAATTGTTGCCTGATCAATTAAGTGTCGTTCGTTGATGATGACCAAATATAGCAGGGATGGTAGCTGGTCTACGCGGTATCTGGTGGGTGCAACGACATGTTGAGTCCGAGCGCTCTGTTGAGCGACTTCAAACAGCGCCGCTGCTAAAATTCCGCCTGATTCGACGCTCTCGAGTTCCATCCAGGAGGTCTTTGGTGCGTTGAAGTCACCTATCAACAGGAGGTGAGTGAGGTGGTAGTTGAAGGAGAGTTGCTCAAGGG
>NW_008751663.1:2129169-2129293 GCF_000715545.1 Opisthorchis viverrini
CTATATTGACAGGATGAGTGATGAAACTATCGTTTGTGGAGCTCAGACAAGTGACTTGGTGAATGTTTTGGGTGCAGCGCCCACGAAATAGGCAGCCGAGTAATTTACAGCTAGAAGAGCCACT
>NW_008751663.1:2129777-2129980 GCF_000715545.1 Opisthorchis viverrini
GTTGGCCACGTGTGGGGCTGCGTACAGTGTGAGACCAACCCTCTACGCTAAGTTGGGCAAGCAGTGAGGCGTAACGACTAGGGCTCAGGGTGGGAGACCAGGAAATATCCGGTAGATTGAAGTCTCCCAGCACGAATTTAGATGAATGAGGAAGGGCTTGAGCAGTGGAGATAATACGGGACAAGTCAGTTATAGAAGCGGGG
>NW_008751663.1:2131647-2138175 GCF_000715545.1 Opisthorchis viverrini
AAAGGGCTCAGGGTCCTGTAAGGCCATGAAGTGAGAAGCTTCTGAGTAGTCTGGTGTGGGTCCAGTGCTTGGAGCAGTCAATGAGTCTTTAGAGCATGTATGTAGCGTGGGAGTGTCGACGTACGTACTGGTAGTAGATGGTGCAACAAGTGTAGGTAAAACAGTACGCGGAGGGTCGGGTTTTCGGGAATGCAATTTACGGAGCGCTTCGTATCGCGGCCTCGACAATAAGTGCTTGAGCCCGAAGGCGTATTTTGGGGGAGTTGGAGCACGGAGGGACAGCTGGTCAGGGGGCCTGTGGCGAGAACGAATGCTAACAGCAACTGGTGTAGTCACTGCTCTGGTTGTGAGTCGTTCAGCGTCAGTCATTTCAACACTAGCAGGGAGTCCTACTGGGCTCATAGGGCCGTTGGCAGTTTTTATGGACGGTGAAGCAGAGAGTCCATTTGCAAAGGCGATGGAGGACTCAGAGTCTTTCAGAGCTTAGGGGTACCTTGGGAGCATCCACGCAAGTTCTGGCGGTAGATGGGGCAACAGGTTGAGGTAACTTTTGGGTGAGCTGTCTTTGCATTCGAGTACGGGCAGCTTTGAGTTTTATGGTGTGGAATTTATTGGTGGAGGTGAGAAGAGCCTGGGATGTTAGAAAACGCACGGCATCCTTTTCATCCCGAAATTGCATCATTATGGGGCAACACATAGATGGTTTTGACTTTCGGAGCCGCCGAGCTGTGCACATGTTATCCAGCATGCCACATGCTGTCAAAATGGCAGTTCTGATGTGCTCAAGCGGAGTTCGATCAGGTGCGTTGAATACTAGGACCTGGTGTCGACATTCGATGCGTTGACAAATCTCTGACGCAATCGTGTCAATTAAAATAGACGCTTTTTCTAAGTTCGTAGGATCACATATTGCATCAGGAGTTAAAAGACATGCAATCGATTGTATGGTTCGCAAGGAAGACATTTCACTTTCCATATTATGTAGACGGATTCTGAGATTTTCCAGTTCTTTCAAGGCCTGAGATTCTACTGGTAGTTGTGAGGGGAGAATGCTGCCAGGTTGCAGAAGCAAAGATATATCAGTTAGGACTACTGAACAATCTGTGGTTGTCTGTGGTACAGTTTTTGCCGGCCTCGATGGATGTGTGGGTTGGGAGCTGGGTCTTCTCGCTGCGAGCCGCCTCTTTGGATATACTGTGGAGATAGCTGATGGGGATTCGGGGTCTGGTAACTGCTTAGAGGAGGAAGACGGGAGCGTTTTCATGATGAAATACTTCGAGGTAGGTTGAGGAATAGTAGTGTATAAGGTTAAACGCCCTGGCACCTATTAAGCCTACTGGAGAAGGGAGACCTGTTTAACTCTGTGACCGCAGAAAATTAGGGAGTCCTGGTGAAAAGATAGTTGCCTAGTATAAAAATGGTTAAAGACCTATGGGTTGGCCATAATCCAAAAAAGTTTCTAAAACATCTGACCTTGAAATTTCGGTTTCGCGGTTCCTGGTTCGCGTGGGTAACCGTCTATCGAAATCTCCGCGTCAGGGACATCTGGTGTGAGCCAAGTCTCCGCGAGTGCGATTATGGACGGTTGTTTAAGGTAAGCTGACTGTTCAACATCGCCGAGATTGTTGAAAAGGCTGAGGCAGTTTGTGGACAAGCACTTCTACACCGTCTCTGCTGCCTCCGAGGGTGAGGAGCCGAAAGCTGAGTGACCAGGATGCGCCGGGTTTGAGTCCAAGGCTCCGAAGGGGCCTCTGGGGTGATGTCGTCCGCTTCTTGTATTCGTGGTTTCTGGGGCTGCATTTCGCTTGCGAGGTTTTTTTCGTTGCGTGGGAGTCCGGTTTGCTCGGGCCTTTTGGCTTTGACGGACGAGGTCCCATTCCCTGTGAGGGAAAAAAATCCCGCCCGTTGCCGTTTGTAGCTCTTTAAGCACCCCCGTTTCGGCGACCAGATTTGCAGTTGATCAGAGATTTGCAACGAACTTTCGCCTTCCTGGATTCTTGGGTGTTTTGGCGCGGTTTGGCCGGAAAAGTATCTCTGTAAGGCCCTGAGTGCTGGGTGGCAGCACTAAGAGGTAATGATTTTGGTGGCGCTCCCAAGAGGCTCGTTTTCGTGGAGGACTGTACCTTGAAGTCAGCCAGCAGTTTTCTAACCTAGCGAACTTTATGTGGCTTGTTTGGCTGCAGTCGCCCTTCTTTCGTATTTGTGTGGACACTCGATCCGCCGGCGATCAGCGTGGCCAACTGGATTTACGAGGGATTTTCCGGATGGCTGTAGTCATGCTTATGGCTTAGGTTGTCGGGGTCCTGGGCGACGGTAGTGTCCACAAGCAGAGGCCGCATTTGACGGAGCGGAGCTGAAGATTGGCTTCGCTGCTGGTCCCCGCAATCTGACTCAGTACAGTTCAGAGGCAGTGGCTTTGTTGAGGAGTGCATGGCTGCAGCTGTGTTGTCTGTTAAGGAGATAACCACTGATAGCTCCACGTAGTTTGGGCGCTGCTTGCATGTGAGGTTTGCCTCCTCCAGGGAATCACTACCTTTGGTGGGCGAGAGGCCTGTGGTGGTCGAATAGAAACTGCTGTCCGGAAACGCAGCTGGTATCGTCGGCCTGCTTTCGGGAGCACAGGGGGATATGACCACAATCGGCTTGGTCATGAGTTTGGGGTCAGCTGAATTGGTGCCCAGCAGAAGCCCGACTTGTTATGAACCACCTTTCGTGCGTCTAGAGGGTGATCCTCAGATAGACGTCTGACCTTTGGGCTGGCCTTCTGAATGCTACCAGCCCGCTCCAAGATCTTCTGTGAGTCAGATGGGGAAGAAAGAGTGACGAGAAGTCCAAGAGTTCGCTCCTTCTGGCGTAACCATTTTGCGTGGAGCGATTGGTCAGGTTTGGTGAGGACATTCCTAAGGATTGATTGCACCAGCTTCGCTGGCGTGATTCTTTCTTAGAATGCCCCCCAGATTATCAGTCTGCTTCCCCTTAGGCGCCTGTACACTAAAGACGCTGTGGCGGTCTTTATAGCCACGTCAGAGAGTTGTTTTACTTTCTTCGCGGCCAGAAAGCCCAGTATAGATATCGCGAGGTATTGTTTCAGCGAAGAAAGGTCCTTGTCAGCTTCCATCCAAGCCGCTGCATTTTTAGTGTCTGAGTCCTCCAGTGCCTTTGAAAGACGCTCCAGTTTCGCGTCGAGTATCCCGATCAAAGCGGAACACTGACATCCGTCTTTCTGAATCTGCAGTGGGGATTGCGTACCGTTTTCGGGGGCTTTCCTCTTGGCTGAGGTAATCATTGCACCCTTAACTTAGAGGCAGCTGGCGCAGACAGACGGGTCAGGAGAGCCAGCTGGTCGGCTTATCTGATCGTCTTGTAAACCCGCGCATTTGAAATGCCACCAGGCCTTGCAGGTGTGGCATTGCATACCGCGTTTGACGTTCGACGGGCAGCCATTCCGCCCNATGGCGTCCCGCTTTGGCCGTGCGGCGGCCAGCCATTCCGCCCGCGTTTGTTGTGGTCTACCAATGGCTGCAGAGGGCAATCGGTACAAATTGATGTCATGCTTAGGACCAGATGTAAATTAGGCAGTGGGCGCATAATATCAAGGATTATTTCTCAAACGTTTTGTTAGAGTGATAAAATTTAACAATTACTCGTGTGTACTCTGTGGATAGATTGAGCGACAAAGAAATTCCTACACAAATTTGCACGATGGAAAAACAAAACCGATTTCGAACGTACCGAGGTGAAAAAGGTTAGATTACCAGGAGTGTGTGGCAAAGAAATAAAAATAATATCGCTAGGTTGGGTGTCCGAAGGGGCCTCTGAGACATACTCGTCTGCTTCCTGCCTTAGTGGTTTCGAGAGATGCTTTAATTTGCAGGGTTTTTCTACCCGTGGGAGCTCGGTTTGCGCGGGCCCTTTACCTTCGGGGGATGAGGTTTTTTCTCCGTGGGCAAAAATTCCGACCATTGTTACCTTTACCTCTTTCAATACCGCCTTTTGGACGACCGGATTTGCTGTTGCTTAAAGATTTGGGGTAAACTTGCGTCTGTTTGGTTTCTTGGGCGTATTGGTGCAGCCTGACCGAAAAGGTGTCTATGTGAGGTCCTGAGGGTAGGGTGGCAGCACCAAGAAGTAATTCTTTTTGTTGGAGCTCCTATGAGGCTCGTTTCCGCAGAGGACTTCACCTTGAAGCCATCCAGCAGGTTTCTGTTTTGGCGAATATTATGTGGCTCGTTTGGCTGCAATCACCTTTCGTATTTGTGTGGACACTCGATCCACTTGCAATCAGCGTAGCCAACTGGGTGTACGTGGGATTTTCTGGTTCGCTCTACTCAGGTTTGTGGCTTTGGCCGTCGGGGTCTTGGGCGACGACGGTGTACACAAGCGAAGAGGATACTTTTTGCGGAGTTTAGCTGGAGATTGGCGGTTTCACGTTCTCAGTGGTTGTACGGTTCTCGCTGCATGCCCCGACGTTGAGGTCAATGCATGTGGTTGATGTGTCGGTAGGCTTCACTGCTTGTCCCCGCATATTTGACTCGGTCCAGCACAGAAGTTATGACTTGGGTGTGGAGTTTTCCACTGCCCCATTTGTCGTCTGTTACAGAGAGAAGCGCTGATAGTTCTACGTACTTTGGGCGCTGCTTCCACGTGTGACTTGCCTCCTCCAGAGCATAACTGCCTTTGGTAGTCGAGGGGTCTCTGGTGGTTGAGCAGAAACTGCTGTCCGGATGCGTTGGCGTGCTTCCGGGAGCACAGGGTCTAAGACCACAATCGGTTTAGCCATAAGTTTGGGGTCGGCTGATCTGGCGCCAAGCGGAAGCCTGTTTCGCGCCTCTCTCCTAGAACTGCCATGGCCCAGCTTTCGCGCCTCTAGAGGGCGATCTTGGGATAGGCGCCTTATCGTTGGGAAAGCATTTTGAATGTTGACAGCTTGCTCCAAGATCTGTACGGCAGATGGGCAGGGGAGGGTAACTTAAAGCCCAAATTTTCGCTTGTTTCCCTCGTGACGTCACCATTCAGCGTGAAGCGACGCGTGGTCAGGCTTTGTGAGGATACTACCAAAGAGCGACTGCCATCTTTGTTGGTGTGATTTTTTCAGAGAATTACTCCTAGATGATCAGTCTACTCTCCTTTACGCGTTTGTCCACTAGAGACTCCGTGGCCGTCTTTATTACCGCGTCAGAGAGCTGGATGAACTTCCTCGCAGCCAGCGGACCCGGGATGGGTAGTGCGAGGTAATCGTTCTTTATCAACTTTCGTCCAGGTCGCTGCATTCTTTGTTTCTGCATCAGTGAGTGCCTTTGAAAGACGCTCCAGTTTCGCGTCGAGTATCCCGATCAAAGCGGAACACTGACATCCGTCTTTCTGAATCTGCAGTGGGGATTGCGTACCGTTTTCGGGGGCTTTCCTCTTGGCTGAGGTAATCATTGCACCCTTAACTTAGAGGCAGCTGGCGCAGACAGACGGGTCAGGAGAGCCAGCTAGTCGGCTTATCTGATCGTCTTGTAAACCCGCGCATTTGAAATGCCACCAGGCCTTGCAGGTGTGGCATTGCATACCGCGTTTGACGTTCGACGGGCAGCCATTCCGCCCGCGCTTGTTGTGGTCTACCAATGGCTGCAGAGGGCAATCGGTACAAATTGATGTCATGCTTAGGACCAGATGTAAATTAGGCAGTGGGCGCATAATATCAAGGATTATTTCTCAGACGTTTTGTTAGAGTGATAAAATTTAACAATTACTCGTGTGTACTCTGTGGATAGATTGAGCGACAAAGAAATTCCTACACAAATTTGCACGATGGAAAAACAAAACCGATTTCGAACGTACCGAGGTGAAAAAGGTTAGATTACCAGGAGTGTGTGGCAAAGAAATAAAAATAATATCGCTAGGTTGGGTGTATAATATTAAAGAGGTCAGATGGAACAGAATCACTAAAATTGTTCTCATTAAAATAGTTTGTCGTTGGCCCAGGTCAGCGAATAAACAATAATCCAATTATGGTAGTCCAGAGGTCTTCTTCTGAACAGTTCCCACATATGACAAATTTCGAAGATGGTCTGAAAAGTTTTGGTACCAGAGTTAGTACATGAGACTCGCGAATGACCGCTGCAAGCGCGAGCGAAATCAGAAGAAGGAGTCAAAGCAAATGATCACGCCAGCGGCTAGACGCACAATGCATTATTCCGTAAAACCCCTGCGGGCGAAATAAAAACTTTAAAGTCAAAATGTTGCACTAGTTTGCATATATGCGTGGACTGAAAACCACTCTCATCTGCCGTCATTTTTTGCGATCTGTTTTAATCGATCCCTTCTGAAAATTATTGGCGCACATTCAGCTTTGAACTTCGTCTGCTACGGCTTCGGAAGTGGCTTTCTTTGAGAAATTTGTGGGTCTATCGTTTTTACGGCATTTGAGACCTTAAATGAATACATGAAGGATAACTTTGTGATATTTGTGCGTTCATCCAGTAATCGAAGCACCAACACTATTTTGCGTTACGAATGGGTGTACTACAAATGCAGCAGGCG
>NW_008751663.1:2139552-2148299 GCF_000715545.1 Opisthorchis viverrini
TAGTTAGGCATCGCGTACCCATAGCCGCATGTTGGTGGTGTGCGTCGGATAAGATTGATGAACATCGAGGTCTTTCTAGCATAATTCGGAGCCTATAATGAAAAACTCTGTAATTTGCCAGCCAACATGCACGATGTTTAGCAAATAATTAGCGTGCACTACGGAATTTTTACTGGCAACAAAGAATCATCGACCAAAATTTGTTTGCACGAATTCGCCTACGCGTAGGTTGCATCTCCAAAGGCCATTTAGATTCTAGAATGTTGAGAAAATCTGTTCCGTTGGAAAAATATCAGAAAGTTACGTTTATTGTATGTGAATCAACCTTTTCCACAATTCGCGATTTTTTATCATCAGGTGACATATTCAAAGTCGGCGGTGTTTATTCACCCGGAGATTTAGTTCACTTAAACAAATCGCCATAGTAAAGGATTTTTAACAATACAGGAGCATGTATATTATACATAGACAGTCCACCCTATGAAGTGGAAGTCTGAAAATGCCGTAGATTTCCAGAACTCAATCTCATTGTGCGAATAGCCAGCGGCCGTGACCACACTTGTATTATGTGAAATTTTAAAAGTACGCATTTGTAGTTTTGCGTATTCAAACAAAAAACGATTATGTAATTGATGATGTACGTAGTGTTATAATGGAAGTAAAATAAAGGTACAAACCGCCGCAAGTTATACTCCATATTTTCGTAAGTTTGGAGGTTTTTTATCACAGTCTCCGGCGTCTTACACGGATTCCACGTGAACGCGATGTCAACGATATGAACACAAATCAGTGACATCTACAGCGCCATTCAGGGGCGACGTATAAGTGCACAATCGTCACTTGATTGTTCATCGGGTGGATACAGTTAGTATGAGGGAACACAAAAATAGATTATTCGTGAGGTTGTTGTAATTGTATGGTCGTGCTACTCTGTATCGGTCCCTTGGCTTCTCGCTCCACCCATTATGGTATATCAGAAGGCGCGGTACCTCTAGACGGCCCTTTATGTAGTCACAGATGCTCGACTCGGATTAGTCGGCATTCTGACCAATCAGGGCATCTCTTCGTTTGGTCCGTGTCCTGCACGTGACATCCGTCCAAATGATGTGATGTTCGGTTATTAGGGACGGCTGGCCTCCGGACAGTTGTGGTAATAGCAGTAGCCATAATTCCACTGTATGGCCTGAGTTGGATTCGTGTGACGCACTCATACATGCCTGGAGTCTACATTGAGTCGTCTGCTTGACATCCTTTTCCACCCGGCGTCCACTGTTGAAAACGTCTATGATAACGTAAAATCGGCACCTTTCACGTGACTGTCGTATCACTCGTGTCAAACCCTCTCACTCTGGACACCGGTGGAACTCTCTGCCTGACCACGGAATCATGGGTTGAGTGATGGGGACCGTGGATAAAACCCTAGCAGCACACGCAGTAAGAAAACGAGTTTTCCGGTTATGTGACGGTTATGTAACCGTCTACAACGTAAGTTGTAGATTGTTGGATATGTGAAGACAACCTGGGGTAAAAATTTTGTCGATTATGGATGTAAAGACCGACAGCTGTTGATTCGCGTACGTTCCGCTTGGTTCCCGGTTTTGCTGTAACTGCTGTAACTGTGGAAACGTTATAGGCAATCTCGTGATCCCGTGGATAATGCAACTTATAAGACAGCGTAACTCATGCAATTTTATGAAATTGAGGAAACGCCAAGCTTATGAAAACTCTCTCGCTGAATCGGTCAAAACAACGCCCAAAAGGATTTTTGCTTATGTCAACAGAAATCTCATATCCTCTGATGAGCTACCGTACATACAAGATCAAGATGGCAATATCATCACCTCAGACTCCGCGAGGGCCACTGAGTTTGCCTGCCACTTTTCTTCTGTATATGCCACAAACCCCTCAAGAGACAGTCTTACTGGTTCCTGCGCGGTTAGATTGGATTCGTTGGTGTGTTGCACCGAAAAGGTGTGTTCTCTGCTTCTGTCGCTCAATACGGCAAAGTCCGCCGGTCCTGATGACCTCCATCCCGTAATTTTGAAGACATTAGCACCAGTCATTGCACCTGCAGTCACGACTCTATACAATAAATCCCTTGCAGAAGGCGTGTTGCCTCAGGAATGGAAAGATTCAGTTGTTCGGCCGTTCCCCAAAGGCGGAGATCTTTCTCGAGTCACAAATTACCGTCCAATCTGCCTTACTCCCATACTCGCTAAGGTTCTGGAAAAGATCGTGAAGCAGGCTCTGTTGCATATGCTGGATGAATTTCAAATTCTTACGCCGGCACAACACGGTTTTCTTTGCGGCCGTTCTCGTGTAACCAACATGGTCACTGCTCGTCATCACTGGTTAAGCGATGTTGACGCTGGGCATGCTGTTGATGTTATATTCGTGGGCTTTAGTAAAGCGTTCGATAGGGTAGACCACACTGAACTGATGAAAAAACTACCGGGCTACGGTATAGGAGGGGATTTACTTCGTTGGCTCAAATCGTTCCTGTATGACAGACGCTGGAAGGTGAGAGTAAACGACCACTGTACAGACTGGTATACGTCACCTAGTGGCGTACCTCAGGGAACGGTTTTGGGTCCAGTTCTGTTTCTACTACATGTGAATGATCTACCAGTGGTCCTACAGTCGGCAAGTCTGTTATTCGCTGATGATCTTAAGATATGGAAACCTATTGAGTGTGACGAAGACCGAGTGGCTCTTCAGCATGACTTAGAACGTCTGGTGGCCTGGTCCTCTGAAAGGAGGCTTCCGATCAACCCGGCCAAATCAGAATACATATGCCTGGGAAAGCCAACTTCAGATCGTGTATATCATCTAGATGGCCAAAAATTGAAATCGGTCTCATCAATCCGAGACTTGGGCGTTCAAATCCGTTATGATTTAAAGTCGAAGGACCACACGAGCGCTGTGTATAAGAAGTCTCTTCGCATTTTGTGGGCATTGAAGCGAAGTTTTTCGATGTGGACGGAAGAGTTAGTTTTAAAACTGTATCCCACCATGATCCGGCCTATATTGGAATATGGTGCACCAGCTTTCTCCCCACTTACGAAAGACGAAGCCCGAAAGCTCGAACGTGTCCAACACCTCGTTACAAAGATGGTTCCCAGTCTGCGGAGTCTTTCTTATTCTGAGAGATGCAGCAAACTGAAATTGTTCACACTTGAATACAGACGTCTCCGGATTGATCTCATCTATGTTTTCCGTGTTTTGTGCCTAAACCATTTTCCGCAGTTGATGTTCTTGTTTGACATTCCAACAACCAACATCACCCGATGACATCGATCTAAACTTACTGTCACATGCATGGACAATGTGCCTCATGGGTACAGTTTCTCTCGTCGCGTTGTGTCATTTTGGAATCGTTTACCGGCAAATGTCGTTCAGTCAGAAACAGTTCAAATTTTCAAACGTAATTGGGATGGACATTTATCTGATCTATGCTTCTGTGAGGATATCTCCCGCTCTGGTCCCGAAAGTCAGCTATTCCACTAGCGGACCAAGGGTGTACATGGAATGATATTCGCATTTTTTTTCTCGATGGAGTGTACACAGAATTTTTCTTTTGCTCCAAATATATTATTCTGACCACAAATTCGTTAGGGTATGGTGTCCCCGTGAACGTATTTGCGCCATCCACAGTTCTTTTGTTATAAACGGCATTCAGAAGTTGTCCGAAGTGTTAAAGTTCACCAATCCAACCCAGACCTAAGAGTTCGAGGTTTATGAATTGGACGAGATAGCTCAGTTGTATCACCCCTTCGTTGCTAGCTGCCATGCCACGCAAAGGAAGCAAGAGGGCTCGGATACTTCCGGGTTGTGCAAGCCTATAAAGGGGAAGTCCTGAGTATGTCAGACTTGAACTACGGACCTTCCGGCCAGTAGATCCGCGCTCTAACCATCGAGCCGTTCCGCCCCGAAGTAGTAGGCACCATTCAAAGGAATCCCATTGAACGTCACGAAATTATTCACCTTTCCGTTTGCTTCTAGACCCTCGTCAGATGCGTTACGAACGGTGCTTTTTGTGCGTTCAACTAGTGGCCAAGTTTCTTTTCAAGTTGGAGGTAACAGAAATTGCATCAAATTGGAGAGTAACAGGCGTTCCACTGGTCCACACCTTGATAAATTTTTGTCAGACCTTTGATCTCATCCTGGATGTGGCAGTCACGGTCCCTGAGGGTGTTCATTTTCTGGGCCATTGTTTTGACAAGGTCCTGAAGTTGGCTCTGTGGCATTCTTCTTCGTGCTTGTTTCGATTGCACCTGTTTCACCCGTTGCTCAATGGGGAAAGTCATGTGAATAGCGCGATTCGTCACTTGACCGACGGGTGGTTTTCCTGTGGTCGTTTCAAAACCCGATTGTCCGTTGAAGTTCTCTTTCCAGGTTTAAAGGACTGAGGATATTCCCTAACGGTCACATCAGCTTTAAGATTTGATTAATTATCCAAGTCTGAATGTCTGTCTATATTGGCGACCGAAGCCCGGGCCGAACGATGAGACCTTCGAAGTGATCTTCGGTAATAGTTTTGAGCTCAAAATGCTCGCATTCTTTTTTGACCATACTCATTTGTTTGACTATAAATAAATGAATATGAATAGATTGTTCAGCTGCATCACCCTTTCAGTGCCTAGCTGATTGAAGCATGAGGACTGCGATACTCTTAGGTCGCCCAGACCTAGACAGGAGAAGTCGAGATACAGAGGCCGGGTTCGATCCACGGAATTTCCCGTCGGAAAATGGTGGTCTAACCACTGAGTCATGTTGCATATGCGATTGAAAATTCGGTATCCTCCTTTGCGACCTCGAGACATCGATAACTTACGTTGGACAAGTGACTTTACCAACCAAGTATTCGGGTCATAACATTGATAACTTCCCGAAGCCAAGGTCGCGAAGGAGTCTACAGAGCATGAAAATCGTCAAACACAAGTTCCGTGGCAACTTTCCATGCGCCATCAAATTGAGCGAAGTCAGTTTGAAATATTCCCTCATATTTCGTGAAGCACTTTCTGAAAGCTTGTCGAGACAGCATACAAGTCGAGTTCAGTAATCCAGCTGAAGACGGAGATCTGTCCTGTTCATCGGAGGTCCAAGCTACAGTACGGGCTGTCTTGTTGTATGGCTGTGAGGCTTGGCCTATTCGAGCAGCGGAACTGAGACGTCTTGTTCGATAATCGTTGTCTCAGAACCATAGCTCGTGTGGGTTGGTGTCGGCGAATCCGCAATGAGACAGTTAGAAATCGCGTTTTCGGTTGTGTAGCGGGTACTTCCATTGAAGAATGTGTCCAGCAGCAGAAGCTGCGTTGGTTGGGACATGTTTTACGCATGCCGAACCATCGTTTGCTAAAGAGAGTGCTGTTTTCCATGCCCGTTTCAGAGTGGCGTAAACAGAGAGGTGGCCAACCCTTGATTTGGCAGAGGAGTATGAAGGAGATCACGAAACGCTTGGGTGCTGTCGGTGCTACTCGCCTTCCAGGATGGGGACCGCGTGATCCTCCCTGTGCCTGGTTGGAGACACTACAAGATATGGCTGCCAACCGATGTCAGTGGCGTTCTTGTTGTCAGTTTCTATCCAGATTGCCTGAGTGAATGTCTGGAGGTGTAGGCACCTCGGAATGATTGTGGTAAGCTAGCACTAAGTCCCTTCCCCGTCCACCTTTATCCTTTTCTTTACAATAAGGCTTTCAAAGAAGTCATGGTTGTACGGCAGTGAAGCATCGGTGTTGAACACTGATGTCATGCCATCGATGATGGTGGTGATGATGCAACTGCTTTAATGTGATTGGCTACTTCTTTGGAATGCCAACCCGATCTTGCAACAAAACAGATCTATTGACCATTGTTCGAGTGTCACGCTGCCTGAAGTAGGGTTTCATTTCATGTTATTAGCATTTCAGTGGTCATTGATTTTGTTGGCACTTGTTGATCTGATGCAGCACAAGTCCCCGTCAGTAGCCTGGGGCGCCATGGCAGCAGTCACTGAGGAGATGCGAACTGCTTCAGACACCAAGCGGTTTATTTTCGGCTCCACGACAGTTGTAGTGAATACGGTGTCAACAACTTCATCATCAACAACGCACCAGGTGAAGACACTGACGCTTCACTGCCGTCTACAGGTTCCGGCCTGCTTGATTCAATCCGACGCGATGATTCGTTGGCCTGTCCCAGATTGTTGGTTGACTGGTACTTGATCATACAGTCATGTCCCAGAAGTGTAGTGGCTCATCGCCAGAGGCGGTGGAATTCCGTTCTTTGAGCCGAAAATAGCAAGCAGCATCATGTGCTGGTTTAGCAAGATAGAATGAAAGGTTTAGAGCATTTTATGGGCGAAGTGGCCCAAGTGGTTAGAGCGCCACTTTACTGGCCGGAAGGTCCGTGGTTCGAATCCCTCTGCCTCTCGACTTCCCCTGTCTAGGCTAGGGCAACCTGGCAGTATCCCAGCCCTCGTGTAACCTTCGGGGGGCATGGCAGTTAGGCATCGAAAAGGTGCTGCAGCTGAACGATTATTCTTTGGCGGTGTACACGATCGCCGACGCTTCCTTTCGTACCTGACTAATTGCGTTCGACTAGTGTCCGGGATCTGACCGCATATGCACTGGCTTTTCGACTGTCTTCGGGAAATACATGCAACAGCACTGTGCCAGTAGCACTGCTGGATGTAGCTCAGCATGTATGTGACAGACGCGTTTGCATTCTTATGGCTGCGCCACTTGTGGCCCTTTGTGGGTAGCTGATTAGCGATGCTCAGCTAGCCTCGATCCGGAGGGTTCACCTTGTTTTTGTAATCTGGCTTCATTGCTGCGGTAATCAAGGGGGTACAGTGGCAGGAATCTAGTTTTTGAAGCTTGAACTTTTCCAGGAACACCAATGGATAGCAGACCAACGTAGGTAGCGAGTCTCTTACTGCGAGTAGTATTACGAGGCGGTTTGGAGGTGAATTTGTACTGCCTACTGCGACAGAAGTGTGAAGACAATAAGGCGTTTTATTCATATTTATGGGAGTAGCGATGCTGCCTTCCTCGAGGAGAAACGGGTTTGAAAAGGTCGGCCCTAAGAACTGCACACTCCGATCGTCCAACGGTTGACCGCGACCGTCAGTGCATTACTCAACACAACCAAAGTACTTTTAATACCAAAGCGTCCAGTGTTGCCCAGTAGGTATCTGCTTTGCGTAGCTGTATTTGAAGTGAGACAGTGCCTTATCCCCTGCTCCCTCGGGCCAGGCCAGCCTCCTGCATCCGAGCCGTTAGAACCCTTGAGTCATTGACTCCTGGACGGGTCCATCAAGATAATCTTAAAAACCTTTACCTCCTGGCTCAGATTTGAAATGGAATTCAACTAAATCAGAATATAAAAGGAGCTAATAGTTCAATACAATATCAGTGAGTGACTGAAAAGTAGAAATAAGGTTCCAGTGTACAAGGCAAATTGTTAGCAGAGTGGATTTGTTCGTTTGGGGCAGTCCCAACAGTTAGACTTTTGAGTTAAAGTCTCAAGGCGGGTTACTTTATCGGAACCCCATCCTATGCCTTGACAACCGGCAAGTGTCATTTGTCCCTACAGATTTTCATTCCTTGATTCCTCCGCACACCTTCCTCACCTAAGTGTTTCTAATCCATCTAGCTATCAATTACCTAGCCTTTTTTGTCTTCCATTCTGTAAGCATACAATATCTTAGTTCGGTTGTACTCCCATCAAACAGCCCGGGACGAACACAAATTTCTAGCACTTCATTCTTCGGGTGTCTGATGATCCTGGTGCAACGGGTCATCCACGGCCTGGCATTTATACTCAGTTCCAGGGCTTAATGTATCTTACTGGACTGGATTCCAGTGAACCATCGTCTTTGTGTTGTTAGGCTGAATGTTTCAATGAAGACCAATGCATCTCGACGTGGCAAGTGGTGTTTGTGTTTTATCACCGTACACTCCGACAGATGGCAACTTCGAGGCTGAGGAAGACAGCCTCTATCGCGATTCGTCACGGTTGCTTCTGTCAGCAGCAACTACAGATCTGGTGATTCTGGCAGCTTGGCCGAATAAGTTGCGAAGGAGCCCATCTAGACATCCGCCCACCGCGAAAACAGTGAAGAACGACTTCTTCAGTTTTGTTTCTAGCCGGCACAAGCGATCACACCATGTGACTTGGAGGCCCCCGACTGCAAGCCAGCCGTGGACTCAGGTGCACCATATGGCATTCAGATTGCTCAGTGATTAGCGCGACTTTACTTATCGAGTCCGAGCTCTGCATCTCGAATCCCCCTGTCTAGGCGTGGTAAACCTGGTAATATCCCAGCTCTTGTGCTTCCTTTGGGTGGCATGGTAGCTAGGCACCAAAAGGGTGTTACGGCTGAACGATTATTTATTTATTCAGCTACCGGTGGAGAGCTTCCATACAAGATCGTAGTTCATTTCAGAGTACGCCAATTGACTCTGAGCTCGACCTAAAGCTGCCACCTTGACGTGGTGTTCGGGTTTGAGTGCTGCAATCATCCCGCGGGCTACACTGGCTGGAACTTCGTTCCACAAGGTCTAACCATGCCAGGAAGGCCAAAGGAGAGCAGCGAGGCCCCGCACTACGAGTAATCGTGGTACGAGGCGGTCTGGGGGTAAAGTCGTACTGTCCTCTGCGACAGGACTGTGAAGGCAGTAAGGTGTTTCCCCCAGGCGACCAGCATGTCCATATTTATGGAAGCAGCGATGCTGCCTTCCCCCGAGGAAGGACGGGTTAGAAAA
>NW_008751663.1:2151716-2153304 GCF_000715545.1 Opisthorchis viverrini
CCCCCAAATCATCGGTGAACGAAACTGCGGCAGCTACAACCACAGTACGACGAGTACGCGGTTATTACAGCTGACAATGATGATGATGATGATGAATTGACAGCATGCATGGTATTGTGCTGGCACGCGTTTACATTCGCTTTCCCTCCAAAAAAATTCTGATAATGCAGACGAACTCAGTCTCTCGCAAGACATCATGATGATGATGATGATGAATTGACTGTGAGCATGGTATTGTGCTGGCACGCGTTTACATTCGCTTTCCCTCCAAAAAAATTCTGATAATGCAGACGAACTCAGTCTCTCATGTGCAAGACATCTAGCTCAACAGTGTCAAATTAATTTGGCTGAGTGGCTCCAAGAACTCGAGAGAACACTGGTTATCTAGATGAAACAAATCAGTCAGCTGTAGTGCCATTAGGGTGCCTAGCTGCCATTCCAATGGAAGGAGGCATAAAGGCTGGGATACTGCCAAGTTTCCCAAGCCTAGGCAGGAGCAGTTGGGATGCTGAGGTTGGGTTCGAAACATGGACCTTCCGGTCCTGAAGCTGGCTCCTTAACCACTGAGCTATCTCGAGCTCAGGTAGCGTTTGGAGAAAGGTGGAAGAGACCATGACTACATGGTACTGTCTGCCCCGGGGGCGTTCGCACATCCTAACGACCACTGAATTTCGTCACGATCGGCGGCTCTGACTGGAATTAGTAAGATCATACCAGCATCAAATGACTACAATGGTGTGCGCAGGTCTCTCAAACGCCGAGTATTGAAGAGTCCGAATATTGACAGTCCTGGTGGATGGTGAAAGCCCGAGAAATGTAGAGAGATTTTGTATTGGGAGAGAATCGCGCCCTGGTCCGAGGAGAGTGGGTATAAGATCCCGGTTATCTGGCCTCTTACAGGATGGTTGAAGCTATCGAGCTACACGCAGTTCGTATTCATTAGGCAGTAGGAACGGGCGGATGAAGGCAGTAGGTGCTGTATTGAGAACTGGGTTCCATGAACAAATGTGTCAATAAATACCATGAGTTAAGCAGAAGTCGCAGATAGCAACAGAGCACTTGGTAGGAGCAGAAAATGGTACAGTGAGCCAGCAGTGCCTTCTGGAAGTAATAACGAGTAAGCACCAAATGATGCACAAACGTATGGATACGGGCAGTCAGACTGTGTAAATAGGCCGCGTGCATAGATAGGGAGGCAGAAAACAGTCAGTCCGCACGGGAGGTAACGGAAACTATATGGAAAACTGGTATCGGGTGAATTTGACAGAGTAAGTATACCTGCAGCCTTTATCTCATAAAGATAAAAGCGTTCAGCTGTAGCACCCTTCCGGTGCCTAGCTGCCATGTCACCCGAAGGGAGCACGAGGGCTGGGATACTGCCAGGTTGCCCAAGCCTAGACAGGGGAAGTCGAGTGGCCGAGGTCGGATTCGAACCGCGGACCTTCAGGTTGGTAAATCAGCGCTCTAAGCACTTCGGCCATCTCGCCTTTATCTGACTGCGTGAGGAATCGGCACATGCCACGTGCCAAGTCGGAATGCGCACTTAGGCTTGTTTAAAGCAGAATATATATATATATATATATATATA
>NW_008751663.1:2154846-2169489 GCF_000715545.1 Opisthorchis viverrini
CCCCCCAGACTTGAAGATTTAAGTAGTAAAATAGCTCAATATCGTATTTTCAGCACGCTTGATCTTGAAAGTGCGTATTATCAAATACCCATTAAAGCAGACCTTAGGAGTGAGAAACAGCGAAGATCGAGCAGCAGTAAAGCAACACGGCGTTATAACAGCAAACCACACCACTCATGAGTAGTCGGAATAAGTAGAAGGAATTGCTGATTGCCGTTGATTCAGGGGAGAGTCAACGCTTTCACAGACATAAATTTACCAGGAAATTGAGCCACTCCGTCGCTCCGCTCCTCGAAGTTCATTCCATCCTGGCCTGAAGGCTTTGATAAATACATTGGCCTACGTCGGGGCGAGACAACCGAAGTGTTCAGAGTGCGAAATTACTGATCGGAAGGTCCGTGGTTCGAACCCGCCCTCTGCCTCTTGACTTCCCCTGTCTAGGCTTGGGCAACCTGGCGGTATCCCAGCCGTCGTGCAACCTTCGGGTGGCATGGCAGTTAGGCACCGGAAGGGTGCTACAGCTGAACGAACGATTTGGCCTACGTCCCGACAGCATCTCCCCTAACAGTTGATATCCCGTGTTTTGAGTATCATCCTATCTTTGGCTATATCCCACAGGAGCTGGAAGTTTCTTGAAGTGTACTTTATTCGCGCTGATAAGTGCTTTACGGATATCAGCCATATTCGGCCCGTGAGGGTGGACCACCAAATGTGGCAAGTGGCGAACTCTGCCAGCATGTTCGGTCTCAGGGTCGTGATTGACAAGCTCAACACACCTTTGACGATATAGGGGAGAGATGCCTCATTAGTTGAAACGCGAATTTACTACCAGAATGTCCGTGGTACGAAGCCGACCTCATCCTCTCGTTCACTTGTATCACCTTTTCGGTGCTTAACTGCCATGCCACCAGAAAGAAGCATGAGGGCTGGGAAACTGCCAGGTTGCCCAAGCCTAGGAAGGGGAACGTTCGCTAGTTCCACTTTCGGTAAGATAATGCACGTGGTTTTGGTAAACTTGAGATGCACCTCTCTTCTGCTAATTCTGCAGCTAATATTTACATAGAATCACTGCTTCAGAAACATCAGTAAAGCTTGCATTGCTAGATATAGGCAACGCAGCCTTGAAACTTCCTAAATATGGACGGAGGTGGACTCTCCGGAAAGCTATTTTAAGGGCGTTTTCTACTACGACCATGCGTAATGTTGCAATTTCTTCCTGGTTGGTATTGCTTTTGGATTTCTACCCTGCCCCTGCGAAGGTAAAGTCCAACGTAAATAACGATTTCAATCGCAGGATTCTAAATTGTTTGATCAAAATCAAAAAGAAATGTGCGCTCGTTGGTGTCCATGCGAATATTTACAACTGTAAAATCAGATAATGTCTCTCATTTAGAATGCTCAACAGGAGGATCTTCGCATCGAACGAGACCGGAACCCCCGAGTGGAACATATTTATCCAGCTAGTTTGAATTAGTGTAACATGTGGTCCTAATTATGGGAGCAGATCAACGACTTATTTATTCTGAGCTTTGATTATTATAGTCTTGGTGCTGATGGTAATTTTTGGTTGGTGAGGGGTGAGATGATAACATATGTACTCTGATATGGACCGTTTTTCTGCGAACGCTAAAGTCTTCTCTTCTTTTCCTTGTAGTCTCAGTCCAACCCACAACAGCTGGTCTGGATTGTCAAATTGAAAGCTATTCATTAAACCACTCAGTTCGTTTTCTACATGGAATTCCCCATTCATCGCATCCATTTCTACGGTTATACCCCTGTCCCCTTCACCTGTATTGCTGCAGCTGACTCCGGTCTGCTTGCCACTGGCAGGCAAGATGGATCCATCGAGGTGTACGACAGGCATCGTAATTTCTTTATGGTTGCACGGATTCCATCCACTGTCACCAAGTCGGTCGAGGCTTTAAGTTGGATTGGCCCGCGGCTATTTTACACTGGAGCTTTGGGTCGGTTGGTCGAAGTTGATCTCGACACCTTCTCCGTCAAAGTTGGTGACTTCCGTTTTTTCTGAAATAGCTTTCAGGACACACTGCTTTTGATGGGAAATCCAATCTCTCGGTGTCTCTCTTCTTGTGGTTCTTATCTAGTCGTGAGTAATCCTCCAGTTTCCCTGTGAACCCTCCTAGATTGGTAACGACGAAGGTTTTATTTCCATATGCAGCACTGAATCATCTTCTGTTTCATTGGTTCAGACGCTCCCGCAACTGACAGGTATTGTGACCGTTAGAAGTGATTGTCTCCACTGCAGGCAAAATCCTCTCCCTTGCATGTATTGATGCCAAAGAGAAACTTCTGGCCGCTGGGACGAGCTCAGGGACTTTGATGGTCATCTGTTTCACAAACACATCGTACAGTATTCGGCATACACTTCTTTCTGAGTCGAAGGACACGTTCGTTTGGGTTCTTCTATTTAGCAAGTGAGTCTTTTCGAATGAACGTGTTCTATTTATACCGTAGCACTAAGTCATCTCGTGACACGGTTGAACGATCTGTTGAAATATCAGGGAGCGTAGCGACGAGTCTGTATAGTGATAGAAATCTCTTATCCTTCCCATAGTTCTTCAGAATTTAAGAACAGAAACCACTGAAAGGCGACAGAAAAACTCACTTTGGCTTAGTTGTTGCACACAACATTCGGATTTGGACCCGACTGGAAGCGAGTTCTCTCTGCCTGCAGTACACTTTCTCTATCACTCAGGAGACCCGTCGAATAGTCTTCTCTTTGGAATTTGCCGTTGTGCCTAGTAGTCTCCTTATTATGCAAAGCCCATAGGTTTGACTTAATGCCTAGTTGCTTCGGGGACCTCTCACTTACACTGATGAAATGTTTGTTTCTGTTGTGTACTGCGTTACGCGAACTCAAAACCATATTCCTGGTCTTCAGCTAATCATTTTTTCTAGCTTATTGCTGCTCCGTTTGCTTAAACTTCACTCTTTTCAGAACTTCACTCTTCTCTGGTGACAATAAGGGCAACGTTTGTGTTTGGGATGTCACTGTTGGTGGACTTTTACACACTTTTCCAAGTCACTACGCGCATGTATTGGCACTCACCGCATCACCAGATGGTCAAACCGTATTCAGTGGAGGAGCTGATGCTTTGGTCCGACGATACGAACGGTTCCTTTCAGAAGATAATTGCAGTAGGTGAAAACAGCCTGAATCTCTTTCGTTCTCATCCATTCAACCACTTTTTGCCTAGTTTCTCATCCATCTGTATCATAAAAAATGCCGTAATATGAGTCCGCATGCTGTTCCACCATGGAACCGAGGTGGATTACGCGTAATCACGATTCGACATCTCTTGCTGGATGCGCCAGAGGTGAAATTACCCGCAACGGAAAATTTGCTCCCTAAAGACGTAGCAGCAAAATGCGCGTCTATGTTGAGCAACACTATCAACTCTCCTTACTTTGTCTTGATCGCCACTTTCTATAAAGCAAGTGGGCCTCCAAATGTCCCGCCCTAGCTTAATTTTTGCTGCCTGTCCTTTATCATCGTAATATAATTAACGACACTTAACGGTATGATTGAGCTGAGGATAATGGTCAGTTTTGGACATTTGCTTACCACTTCATTCCAATCACACTCTAAGTTTAGTGGTCCGCTAGGAACAGGGCGGTTACGGAATTATTGAATGTCTATTCAAGGAAGTTTTAGGCACGCTGTCAATGGCTTGTTGTCCTTTCGACCCTTAACCGTCGTAATTCTTTCAGAGAACACCAGAATTCACATTTTGTCAGGTCGCTGTAAACTGAAAAAAAGCGATAAGTCAACGATGAATGCAACCGCGTGCTATTATTTCGATCTAGCTGCTTGGCAGCTCAGTCCATGCGAGTAACCTATTGTTTGTGAGTGAGCACTTGAATGGTTACACAATTCATTAGGACAGCACACATGCAATAGAGAGCTCAAACTATCATCCAGGACGGCACTGTTGATAAACCTTTATAAACCTGATGGGGTTTGCTATTCTAAAGCATTGGTTTGGTATTTATTTTACAATTACTAATGAGACTTCGTTGTACACTAGACACAAAATTCGTGACGAAAAGTCGTATACCCTATTTCAACGTTGAGATGTGCCTTCCGCGGAGAGCTACCTTCTATGTAGCCTTAGGCTCGTGCAATATACCTACGTGAGGAACCAAAAAGTGTATGTTTAGTGGCGTACCTCATACTTGTTGATAACTCATGTCTACCTGGTGCTGTAACTGTACATAAACCGAGGGCCACGAACCAATCTTTTGCTTGTTTGTTGAATGCTCGTCTTCTGCAACCACCCCAGCTTGTTGCCGAATAAAACGGTTTCATAAGTGAATGGTTTGTGGATGAAGGAATTTAAAGATTTGAGGTACCGTAGGCAATTAATTCTGAATCTTCTTCGCGAGTGCTAATATTGTGACGCTAGTCTATTAGGGTCGTCAGGCTTATACTGACGAAATCATCACTATCAGCATTCAGCTCTGCGGTTGTTACTGCTGCTGAACTGTGCAACCGGAACTGAGAGGAAGGTCGTGTCATTCAGAGAAGTTAGTGATAAGAGAACCTAACAAACATACAAGAGGTATATGAGTGATGAAACCTATTAGGGTAAGGCCTGGTTTCAACGCTAGTGTTTGTAGTAATGATGATGATAGTGGTGAGAATGTGATATTTAACACAGCTTGCTCCTAGATTCAAGCCCAGAATCAAATTCCTTAGCATAAATGCCTTTGGATAGGGCAATTATTGTTGCGGTTTCTTACTAGGGTAGCGAGCATGCCTGTTAAATTAAATTCATTCATCTCGATGACTCTTAATCTCGCTCGCCGTTGTGGGGTAGGTGGTCACCTATTTGTCACACTTGCTTCTACGTGTAAAGTGAAGATCATTGTACTGCATTCTGCAACCGTAGAAGGTTATACTAAAGCTTCTCTGTTCACTCGCTTCTCCGTCACGACGGATTATTATACGCTCATTGTTAGGCTAATTAACGGTGTATTTCTAGCGGTTCATGTGACAAACCTGATTTCCTCAGCCACAGCATTGTGAAACTATTTTTCTTCGATACGACAGGCCATCTTCAGATGTCGCTCTGTAGAAATGCCGCTGCCCTTGGTTCCGCTGTTGTCCACTGTTATCGGCCTAAACTAATTCACTTTAGTGTTCACCACTCTTCCTTGCTCCTTTTCAGCCCAGTGGGAACTCGGCGGAACTATACGCGGTTGTAGACGTGACATTCGTGGTTTGGTCTATCTGGCTGGCCAAAATTACGATCCTGCTTCTCAGGCCACGAATCTTGATACTCGTTTCGAACCTCATCGTCTTCTGGCTGTTGGTTTAGATGCGCGTTTGCAAGTTTTGGCTTGTGAGCAACCGGAGCGCGGTTTAGATGCATTCGCCAGGGCACACCGGACTCTGGCCTGTCAAGTCGGTCGTCCGCGTGATTCGAAGATTAAATCCATTGCCCATGTGGCGGCTTTACCGTTTTGGCCGCTTGCTTGTGCTGCGACTCGACCATCTCCTTGTGAATTTGTCAGCGTTGAACACTCAAACGAACAACGACCACCGACGCGCCTGTGTCTTCTTCGTTATCCGGACAAGCTTGACTTAGTACGTTTGGCGCAAATAGATGATAAACGGAAACGAAGTCAAGCTCATCGTTTTCTCCCAATCTCCAATTCTCTTCTGCAGCTGGCTGAAATAAGACCACGGAAAGGATTGGAGATCATAGCTTCGACGCTTTCCAAGTGTGGTTCTTTTGTTGCCTATTCAGATATGGTTCGAACGAGGATTCTACGGGTTACCATATCGGTAGGCACTTGTTGTTATTTTTTGTTTCAAAGTAAATTACGCGAGCCTTAGTGCCTTGCATTTTTATTGGGACAGACAGTATCCGTTGTTGATACTGGAATCATATCAACCGAAGGTCTTCTAATCTCCCTAGTTACAATGTAGATGTAGTATTTTCTCACCGCACTCCAGCAAAACTCATGCTGGACACTCTGCTGGGATCATTTAGTGAAATACACTGCACCAGGAAGAACGAGTGCCAAATCCCAGCCTAAACTAATGCAATTTCTCCAATCTGTCGTTCCTAATACCTATTCTTCAACTAGTTGGCGAAACATCTTATCGAAACTGGACACTCATTTAACCTGATTTTCGAAAGATATTTAGACAATTGACTGTCTGCCCTAGAAATTTACCGACCTTCTGACCTACTCTTTTGGACTGATGATGCCTTTGTGCCTAACGAACGTGGCAAGCATCGGTTTCATTTACACAATGATCATTGTGTGCTTCCTGGTAGCCCCAATTGTCAGTGCATGTGCCTCTCATGTACACCACCGTCAGTGGCTTCGCTGGATCCCCTAATGATAAATGGTTAATCAAAGGCCTCACCTCAAGGCTGCAGTTCCTTGTGTACAAAACTTGGTTCTGATCAATTGGTGTGTATGTTGGCACGTCACTTCTTACTTCAGGGATATTTCCGGCACGGGCACTGCCCAAAACCTAGGCAAATAAACAAACCGGTTATGGAAACGGCCACTTACTTGTGGGGCGGAAGATCATAGAACATGCAGTGATTTTTGCCTTCGAATCTGTCTCTCTCGTAAATGACTGAACACTGGATCTGTCTGAGATCATTAGGTGGAAAAATCGTCCCTGGAACTAAAGAGTAGCAAAGTCCTATCCATACGAAAGTCTTTCTAAATGATGATCATGAACACTCAGTACGCAGTCTTGAAAATTTCACAAAATACTTTGAACTTAACAAGTTCCTTAATGCAGCGGTAACATAGTTCTTCTCTGCCAGCTAAATCGTTTGCTGTATATCTTTACGTCGCGTGGGTGTTCATGCTGCGACGCTTCGATGTTCCGTTTTTTAATTGGCTACCTGACTACTCAGAGCGAGAACGTTCAATATTTTCACGTCGCTTTTTCCAAATGCCGTTTGTCTTCGTTATAAAGTCATCCCAATTTTCATAAAAGTGACAACAGGCGAGGAAAAAGTTTTTACATGTTCGATCCGTGACAAAGCCCGGTATCGGGCTTATAAAAGACTGTCATGTACTGGAAACATCACGTAAACGTCACGTCACTTTATTTTATGTAAAAGGGCGTTTCCGAGCCACAGTCACAATCCTATAATTTTCATATTCGTGCAGTCTCCCATCAGATTCCTGTCTTTTTTGTTCCTGGGTCATAACGGGCTAGTACCAAAGGGAACTAAAAAAAACGCGATCAACAGCTCATTTGTTTCTGCCATCATAGGGATGTCATCGCATCATGTAGTTGATTTGACTAAGCGTATCTCATGTAAATTAAGGATGATGTAATTCGACTATGTTACGAAGTAGCGGGAAGCACAACAGAAGAACCAGAAAAGGAAGCATCAAGCAAACCAATCGCATCACTGAAGCATGAACACATTTGCCTATCAGGGGTGATAATTCAGTTGCGTCCAGAGTGCACTGGTGGAGAAGTGGTAACACGCTCGCCCAGCATCAGATAATCGGAGTCTAAACCCCAACATAGCCAAGGATATCCACTGCTGAAGAGCACCAACAGGGGCGAAACTAGAATCGAGTGCTTTCCCTCTTTGGTGTAGGCTCACCGGAACAAATGCACCGGGACAGGTGAAGGACTGTTCAAACGAGAGTGACGTGAACGTGAACTCTACAAATTCCGCAACCATGTGCAACTAGAAGGACCGTTAGTGGTAGCCCATACTCTGCGAAAGGTAATGATACGGTACAACAATGATACCATGCACGGTTCTCAACTTTATCAGATCGAAAATGGTGCATAACGGATACCGTGTGTTTTATTGAAGGTTTACCTCTGTCGCGATAGATCAACCCGGTAACTTGCTTTGACCATTTACCAGTTAAGCGTATCAATCCACCGGCTCTTGCAGGTTTTTTATAACATGATCGCTTGCTAGTCACAGTGCGCACATTGTGACTTTCCAGCACAGTCAGGGATCCTTAACTGTAGTCCCATTCATATCCACCATCATCGCTCATTGCTATTGTACGTTTTGTCATATACTCTTGACGTTTCTGATTACCAACTGCCGGTATCTTTGAGGATCGAATCACATTTGGAATGCAGTCACATTCGTAGCCACCGGATGTTCAACTTGTGGCTGAATAGCCGGGTATGTCTATCAACGAATAAAACTGGGCAGGGGTATTGCTTCAGTCTTGGAGCACTGTAGTTAGCTGACGGGACGTTGATAATAACTAGGATACTCCTGCTCTCATAGCCTCATTTCTGTTAGCGAACCATGTTTTAATATGGATTTCGATGTGTTTGAAATGATTCAGCTTGCTTGTACAATTATGTGCTGTGACGATTTAACTCTAGTGTCACCTTCTTATGTCTTAGCCGGTAACTGTCGAAGAGGAACGTCGAGGAGTTCTGCCTTCAGTGTCTGTTTCACGAATCCAATGGGAACAAAACGACAGAAAACGGAAATCCGTCTCAAGAAGACGTCTGTCTCCCTCCGCCAGAACGAATTCGACAGATTCCCTCACCGAGTCATCTCGAATCCATGGATCCTCATCCGAAACCGATACAGATACAGATGATTTGTCTGCAGCGTCGGTTGCGAAGTTTTTCGCCTTAGATCAGACCATCGGCTCCGTCACGTCGGTGGAAAACAACACTTCAGACGTGTTCCCCACTCCTATCAAACATCAACCAGATATCAATGAGAATGCTTTGCCTTCTTCATCTTGTTTGACCTTTACAGATGATTCACAGCATCTTATTCAAGTGCTCCGAGCTTCTGCCGAGCTGATTTGCGTTGACGTCCAAACGGGCAATGAAAACTGGCGGCGCGATCTTATCTCGGGTAAATGTTCGATTATGTTGTGAGACTGCTAGCGACTGTATAGCCTGTGTCGTTCATATCGAGCAAAACTAGCGTCATTGAATAGTGCCCAGTGCACCTATTTACTACTTATGGTTGAGGCATGTTCATCCAATTCATAAGATCGCTTCCGGTTCTGTATAGGTTACTGGGATGAGTGGCGCTACGGAATAAATAAAAGAAAACCTCGCGGTCAGCCGGTTACTCGCTATCGGACCGTGTCCCAATAAACATGCTTTGGCTTCCATAATTTGGTTTATGCGACGGTTGTCCGCCACCAATGGAAGATACGTTACGTCTTGAGATTGAAACGTGGGTTAACAAAACACTGTGGGGTTTTCCAACTTAATGGTTTAGATGTCTCGCCTTTGTGCACATGCTGTGATCTTTTGCCCTCAAATCAAAGGCTAATTCCAAAGCAGGTGATTGGTACGCAGGGTCTTCAGTGACACTGTAGGTTTCACAATCATCAAGGTCTGTCGCATCATCTTTGTGTGGAAATTTTCAAGGTGGGGAGCCTGCAACCAAGTATTTGCCTTCAGAAAATCGAGGTCACTTGCTTTTTTGGAGATTAGAAAAAGCTCCAACACTTTTCTGCGTGACATTGTTCATCGGATTTCGAAATCAGTTTTGTTTGCTAACAACTCTGAACTGTTGAGTGCGATTTGGCACTTCACTATGATCACATTGGCAGACAGATCAACTCACAAGCTGTCCCAGTAACTGGGAACGATTTCCCCATGTCTTGTGATAGGTTACTGCACCTTGCGTGTAGATTCCGCACTGTTCCTCTCCGTTTTCATACCAAGCGTCGGTTAGGCAGTATACTTTTTGAGAAACTTGAAAATTTGTGTTTCCTTCATACGTCTTATTGGAACTGATAGATGCAGCGGTTAGGTTCGAACCACTGAGCCAGCAAGTGGACGTTTTAAGTCTGTCAGATTCTTACTACATAGGCAAAATTTGACTTGACCATTGCATTGATTGTTTTTTCTCCCTTGAATGCCAACCCTATTCGAATTCTGATGTTGGTCGCATTCATCCTTTTCATTTACACAGAAAGTGGTTCAGTATTCCGCGTACACCTGCTGTCCGTTTCCAAATCCGTCGGCACGGGTGTAGCTGTGGTCGCCATTGGTTGTTCAGATGGCCGGGTACGTCTATACTCAACGGCGTCCGGACAGCAGTTACTGACATGCCCTTGTGTTGCTTCTTCCTCTGGCTACTCACCACTTCCCGCCTGTCTGGCCTTCTCGGTGCCCCGGTCGGGTGAACTGGACCTCTCCATTCTCTACACCAATAGTCAATTGTCTGAATGGCATCTAAGTTTGAGCAAACTGAACTGTCCGGACGACGCTTCATGCGCAGTTCCCAATCGTGACTTGGACAGGTCTGCCATGAGTGCGACTTTCAACATGTGGTTATCAGATTTTTGGAATAAAATGGAGGAAGAAGTACACTCCAACCTTGGCTTGTTTCACTCGTTGGCCTATGTGGATTCGGACAACTGGTTGCTTGCCTCAGACCGGTATCTTGTCTTGCTCACAAGAAACAAGGTATGTTGTTTGACTCCGGTCCGTTTTTTCGAATGTATCTTTGATGATGCGGCGTAATGACTAATAGCTTGTCACAGAGTGACCCCTCAGCGAGTTTACATCGAAGAATCAGTTGTCTTCATCTTCTTACTGCTGGCTGACACGAAAAAATGGCTTCAAATCGCTCTGCTGTTCTTTCCACGAGGTAGACACTCTGTTGAGTGCACCATGCTTACTGCATCACTGGTTGCTTGGAAAACCCACGGGAGCACTAGTAATTTGATTACACCAACCGAAGCAATGCGCCACAGTTGCCCCCCAGCAGTAAATCTAACCGGCTGGTGCTGTGTTGATTAAAAGCTAATGTACGCATTACAAGCTGCAAGTGACAGACGCATTTCTCACCCACTGAAACAACGCTGCAAATCCACTCACACTGCGTCCTGACAGCTACTTCGTCAAGTGGTGAAAGGCTACATTTCACTCATCTATTTAGCTGCTGCATGGGCCCTCAACTAACAGAGACCTATGATTTGTACTTATCAACCTAGGGGTATTCGATATCCACTAAATTACCTAAAGCTGGGATCTGAATCAAAACAGCCTTGGGCAGGCTTACCTCGTTAATTTTATCCCCTGTGCTAGTGTGCACCAACCAGTCCACTCCGCTCCCATCCGTAGCACCTCCCTGTTTTGTTTTCCTGCTTTCCCGTATTTTTTTCTCTGGTAGTTCTAAACGAGACTGAGTAACTGCCTACTTGATCTGGCTGATTGTGTTGTAACTCCCCTGAATATCAGCCAAGGCACATTCTGAAGTAAACGCCCCTCACAGGACATTTCCCGTCGCACTCTAGGGATTCTCCTGCAGTGGACATTTTCAAGTTTCTCATAGGTGTTTGAGGTTGTTTACTGGAAAACTCATCGCATCTTCAATGTCAGATGTCATCGTCTTTTTTTACCACTAACGAATCGCGACCACGTTATTCTGAGAAATTGGAACTTGTTTCTGGTCCACAGTACTGAAGGCGTTAACGAACTGCTAAATCTTGAAAACCGAAAGAATCAGTTAGACACACCGGTTAATAAGCGTTCAGCTGTAGCACCCTTCCGGTGCCTGGCTGCCATGCCACCCGAAGGAAGCACGAGGGCTGGGATACTGCCAGGTTGCCCAAGCCTAGACAGGGGAAGTCGAGTGGCGGAGGTTGGATTCGAACCACGGATCTTCCGGTCAGTAGATTCGCGCTCTAACCACTTGGGCCATCTCTGTTGCCATTTATATATTCGTGTGTGTTTTCTCCCTTATATACCATTACATTGTTTAAATCCGAGACAATAAGACAGGCGGGCAAATGCGCAGTCCTTAGGTAGCCAGGAGATTTAGAAGCCGATCAAAATTTCATTCTGTGAATGAAGTTGCCACGTGTTGAAATTCTGAGAAGCAGTGTACAGGTGTTTCATCCTCGATAAATACCATCAACCGTGTGCATTTCACGAATATTTTGAAAAACTGGGACAGGTAACCTAACTGGTGGTGGTTGAACATTGTTATTCAACCACTAGTGGCCGATGTCACTTAGCCAGAGTATATTGCCACCAATCTTTAATCACATATGACCCGATGTTGAATGGCTTCTTCAGTGACACCGTATTCTGTTTAAGTGCCAGCTGATCATACTGGCGATCAGCCACTTCTATCCGAGTCGTATAGGGCTCAGCCACTTCTATAAGGTTGTGTGATGCCTGCTGCCAATGATTCTCAGCTGTAGCAGCTCTACGGTATCATCGACTTTTCAGCACAGACTTAGGATCCATTTCTAGCCAAACCACTCACAGTCCTGTTGAGAGCCACTAGCTGGCCTAAAAGTGATGGCACAACATAGTGCCAGTATTAGTTCCTTCACGTCAGAGCACTGCTGTCATCCCTCTATCCCCCAACTTTCAGTCGAATACCCATCTTCCTTAAATAAACCATTATGACAGCGCTTTCTCGAAGGTTGCCCATTGCGCGGTATTTCGGTTGGAACAGATAACCAAGCTGTTAACCAATACCAGGGGCGTTACTCTTACTGTCAACCCGTGCTGCGATCGTAGAATCCAGCAAATCTTGATCAAAAATCGTCATCATCATCGTTATCAGCTGTAATAACCGCGTACCTGTACCGCGTACCTGGTTGATTAGAAATAGAAACAGCTGACGGGTATATCTCTGTCTACTTAGGCTGGGTGCGCCAACCATCAATGAGCGTGATCTTTTGAGGAACGTGCGTCAACAATCTGTACTTATCTAGCTTGAGAGCGAGATGGCTCAAGTGAATAGAGCGTGAATTTACCAACCGGAAGGTCCGTGGTTAGAGTCCGACCTCTGCCTCTCGACTTGCCCTGTCTAGGCTTGGGCAACCTGGCACTGTCTCAGCCCTCGTGCAACCTTCGTGTGGCATAGAACCAGCGAAAGGGTGCTATAGCTGGATTTATCCAGCTTGTTCTATTTGTGCTCGGGATAGTGACAAGGTCAAAAGTGGAGATCTGGATTGTGGAGTTTCACTCGTTGGACTTATATAAACACGCAGAACCCAAGGATTGTATAGACACATGGGCAGCTCGCATCAAGTTGCTTGTGTCAGTCGGCACACACTGTCTATCTGATATGTTTTTCACCTCCATCTTCTTTGGGACGATTTGCATGTAAATCGCAGGGTAGGGAGATCGCACCGAAATTGTGAAAGTCACGGAATTTTGTTGGATTCTAACTCTACCTTTAGTAGCTGGAGTCGTTCAAACATTAAATGGCATATTCTATCTTTCGGTTGTCGAGCTGACGAGTAGGCGGTAGTCTGGTGTGTGTGTGTGTGTGAGTTTGATACATGGTTTCTTTTTCGTAAACTACATTCTCTGCCTGACTAGTTTAATGTACCCATGGGTTTTCTGTCTGTGCAACTTAAAGACCTTAAATTCGATCGAGAGTGCGATAAACCTCCAGTTGATGACGTTTTTCAATCGAATGTGCAACAAAACAACGACCTCTCAGCTGTACCACTCTTCCAGTGCCTATTTGCCACGCCACCCGAAGTAAGCACAACAGTTGCGATACTGCCAGGTTCTCCATACCTAAAGAGGAGCAGTCGAGATGCAGAGATTGGGTTCGAACCACAGATCTTTCAATCGGTATGTTCGTACCTTAAGCACTGAGCTATTTCGTGGAAGGCTATCTCTCGTTTCAGTTGGGAGTGTTTTCACAAGCAGAATTGACCCTAAGTTCAGTATCAGTTACAATTGTAGATAATCCATAGAACTCACTACTTAAGATAAATTCATGAGGAGGCTGTTCGATAACCGCTCAATACCCCAGTTATCTTGTGTTGTTGTCGCTGTTGTTTACGTTTTTGGGTGACCAGTGACCCGTCGTTTTAAAAGAAAAACAAGATTTCTCGAATCCCCACCCCAACAAATAGGGATACACGATCCCAGGTGGCTGTTTCCTGAAAATTTCCAAAATCTATCTAGTCTTGACAATGACGCTACGAAAGAACACTGGGCTTGTTGGTCATAAGGCCTCGATTTTCCGGAATCACCACCGATCTCAACGGCCCCTGCTGTCGCGCCAGCACAAAGACAGCAAGATAACGAACATAGTGTGGAGAAGCAAGACATTCGTCGACGGTAATGGTTCGTAGCACACACAATGGCCATCTCTCATACGATGTTGTCAGTTTTGGTACCTTAAACCTGGCTGTTGAGCGTATCATGCCTGCAGTGTTTACATTACTTCAGCATGATACTTGTTACCAATTTTTCATCTGCTTTTAGCCTTTCTTCCGTGGTATGATTACCAAGCGGCTTCGAACAAAGGACGAACTGTATCCTGAAAGTTGCATGCGGATATGTACAAACTTTGAGGTAATGAAATTTCTCTCCCACTTCGTAAATTTAGTGTACTACTCTCTGGCTCGCAATAGCCCGTGTTTCATCAGTTTTTTTACTGAAGCATGCAGAGATGGGGCTTTCATTCCAGACGACCCTGATTATGTCACCCCTGTCTACTGTCAGCTGACCTCTGTTATCGGCTAGATCTGACGAAAGATGAACCAAATGTTTTGTTATTGATTACGTCGTTACGATTATTTCTGTTAACGATAGAATGAACGGATCTTTACTCTCCAATGCATGTCATATACAACCACATTCGATACTCCAGAACATTTGGTTCCTAAACCTATATATATACCATA
>NW_008751663.1:2169504-2205133 GCF_000715545.1 Opisthorchis viverrini
TATATATACCATCTGCCGCTGCCTTACTTTTAAGCGGACCAGGTGAAGCAGACCATAGTACACACCTAGCGAAATCCCGCTTCTTAGAAATGTCAGCTTCAATGCGACTAGTAGTGCGCATTTTTCACACAGTTCTACCAAACCCGACTGTTCCACTATATCACACTAAACTGCTCACAGCAGTTTAGTTTAGTCTTGGACCATTTGGTCCAAGAATTTACCGTTGGTTTGTGGTAAAACTGGTGTGATGGTGACGCTGATAAAAAAACGATCATTGTCATTTTTCGGCAAAAGTTGGAAAGAAGTGGTCATCGAAGCAAGTTCTAGTCTGATATAGTCCCAAACGTGATTCCCCTAAGCCAGTGAAATGTAAGATTGATCGAATATGCTGAGCAACCGGACCACCAACTGATTACCGAGATTAGTTGGACTGGCTTTAGAAAGAATGTGACAACTGTTCGCATTCGGTGTTAGAGAAATTAGGGGTGTTATCTGCACTCTTGTACAAACACTTATCGTAAACTCTTCCTGTATGAGTTGGGTGGAGTTTCAAGTACATCACGCAGAGATCAACCAGACTTTCAATGAATCCATCGTCTGCCAGTCAGTGGGTATTTTCGCATCAAACCTACGAATTCCCCTCTGAGAGCGTTTACCTAGCTATTTCTTCCACATGACTTTGGCTTTGAATCTTATCATTTTCCTAACCTCTTCCTTTTAGTCCATCATACAAGCTGCAGTGGTTGAAAAGAACGAACTGGCTATCGTAGCTCTACACTCTGCACAGATTGCCCTCAAACTGAGTGCTCCTATGCAGCGAAAACCATTTGGAACTTGATTTGGCCTGACTAAATCAGATCAACTTTGCACATATGTATGAGTTTTTCATTGTAAATGAAGAGCACTTATTTGGCATGGACTTCACTTTGGGTTTGTTTCCTCGGGGTTGGTCTACCTTTTCAACCAACTGCATTTTACGTCCATTCAGTTGTGGAAACTGCACTGGGTCTGTAGAGCCTCTTCAGGGCTGCTGTTCATTAGTAGACCTCGTAAGTAAGTGGGTTAAACTACTCTGGCATGCTCTATTGAACCTACTAAACGTAACTCTTGACATGGTTTATCGCCGCAGGTTAGGCAGAGGAGATTAAACAGTCGTACGATATCACTGAATAGTGTCACGCTGACAATTGTGAAGCTTAGGTCTTCGTTTCTCTCCCTCTAAATTTACGCACAAGATCATACAGTGAGGAGATGCTTCTGATAGGGAATTCCCATAACTTTCTGGCTCCAAGGTGATCCGGCACCTGTTGTTTCGGTTCTCTTAGTTTCTGAAACATTCGAACTATTCTCTATCCATCAAAATGTTTTCAGATTCTTAAGAGCCGTATCTCACTGAACTACTCGACAGATACACTTAGTTGCATACCAGCTTGGTTTCCGCGCTAGATTCATCTGAATCCCAGCTGAAACTCTCATCTGTATGTGGGCTGTCGAAGGGTTTTCAGCAGTGCCACGAGCAGTGAGTTGCTTGTATTATAATAATTCAAATACTGTTAAAACGTCAATGCTGAGGCGTTCTTTGGAGTTATTGAAAAAATGCAGCAGAATTAAACGTGGTTAATTTGTCTTCGAGTCGTCCTCTCTATTGTGTGCCTGGTTCCCGTAAAATCCAGAGCAACGGCCTGACTTAGTGACACTTCTCTCTCTGTCTTTCTTCTCTAGAGGATAGTGTGGGCTCCCTACTCCCAGGACTGAGCCCTTAGACAGCTATTTAGTTTGAGTGTCGTAGGTGCATACATCTCAACGAAATTGACGTGGTTTTAAAGTCAAACATTGGCGTTGCTGTCACTGGTTATGATCGTGGTTTCGCTCGGCAATTTTTCTTGTACATATCCTTAGACCGAATTATCCTTGCAGTGACAGCGAAAACTAGGGGGAACTAGGTTAATTTTACAACTCGTGCCCTCTCGCCCATCGTTCCGAAAACAGCAAATTCTGTCACGTTACTGCTTCTAAGCGCGATCGATCTCGAACTCGTTAAACTCGTGGTATATTTCTTCGCGCTACAAAATTACCAAACCCGGTCCTCGTGTTGGAGTATCAGTGACGTGAGAAGAATTTGCTATTACGCTCATGTTAATAAAATGAGAATTGCTAGAATGCCCCAGAGGGAATAGCATATGCAGGGCCGATGTCGTTTCAGAATAAGTATTCTTGGCTCGTGAGACCTAGCAAAAGCATCTCCTGATGCCATAACTGTTTCAGGAATAGTGTCAAATTTTGTCATCGAAACTCGGTGTGATAACGAGCTGTAAAAAAGGGCCGTGCAAAGTTATGTGACAACGTGAAATGCTGTTACCAAACACAAACAGTCCGCCCTCTGCCGCGTCGTCCTTGTACAGAGGCCTGAAATTATAGCTTTTCGTTCAAGTTTACGCCGATACCCTTACAGGATACCTAGACTTCTATGTTTGTCATTGTTCATACCACGTCCCCCCGACGGCTGCCTGTCAGGACGCGCCTCATGTGAGGTATACGCTGAATACTGAGTGGTATTCTTACCCTCTTCTCCTTTCCTCACGTAACCTGGACACCGGCGTAGAACTGCCCACAACAGGAATGTGGACTAAACCCTATCGATCCAACAGTAAAGTCCAGCTAATCGGTCACAACGGTTTGTGTTTATGTCTATTTTATTTCATTTGACTGGTTGCTACTGTGCTGGATCAGACTACAAAAAATTCGAAAAACAAGCCACTATTCGCGATCGTAGTGGTTGAACGTACATGGCGAATGTAGGCCTTCCCGATTTTGTTTTGGAACCGAGTCAGAAGTAATTGTTTTCTTGCGATGGCTACCATGGCTGGGATCCTACCGCCGCGCACATCCGAGATTTCATGGTCAAGATACTCGAACACACCATCACAAATAAAATGGTCCTTACCATGGTGTGATGATTTGTTTGCTTCCGTGAACCATTGGACTCAAGTGCTTTAGACTCTTACACCAAGTTGGTCAATGGTTAGAGGTCTGACGAACCCAGTCTCCTCATCCTCTGGTTGGATTTTGGACCGTGCTGCGACTTGTTTTATAAAAATGTAAATGTACTTGCATTTCCCGCCAAACGCCGCTGCATTGGGGGTCGAGTTTTTTATCCGATCGCTGTGGTCGAGGACCCTAATCGTCCTCCTGTCTAGGTGTGGGCGCCCTGGCGGTATCTCAGCCCATATACAACGTGATACAATTAAAAATGTTCTCTTTTGCGTGGTACCTCACCAGCAGGGTCGCCTTACCTGCTGCATACAGCAGTGCGATTAAGCGAAAAGTGCTACTTTTTACGCATGCTTTCTTACACGCTCGCGTACTCCCTCTTTAGCCGTAGTCTTTTAGCAGCTCGCGGCACAAGGATAACGTACTTTGTTCATCGTACACCATTCAGTGTAGGTTCTGTGTGTTGACATCAGTAACAACTCTAGACATTTCGAAATCTGTTTTGAACCCGGAAAATCGGCCTACCTGACTATCTTTAAGGTTCGCATACTGAATCAAGCAGGAAAACTGCTGGCTCTTGCTCGTACTTTGGATTCCCTGTGCGTTTAAGTATACTGTCTACCAGAAACAACAATCTAGGACAAGCAGTGTAGGTGAACCGACTACCCCTCGCTCTCTTCCAGGTTCCGGCTGCGCACCTCTGGTGCTGCTTCCCTACACAAACTGATGTTCAACAAGGATGTTTACTGTCTTTACAACCTTGCTGTTCAAATCGTTGCTGGTGAGAGCCTTCTCGATCTGGAGTGCGCAGATGACATAACCTTTTTAAGACCAAGATGACGCACAAACTCTTGAATAGACTGACCATCAGCATACCATCTTTTGGTATGCGCCTTGCACATTCAGAGTGTAAAGTCATGCTTCAGGTGCAGTCTGTGAACATGTCCCTTACAATTCGAGGAGAAGCACTGGAGGTTGCATTAACTCTGACCGAAGTGTACCTGATGAAGTCAGTGCAAAGACCAGAATCATGTTTACTACTATGCGTCACTTGTGGCATCAAAATGGCATGCCACGGGATCTTAAGGGTTGCGTGTACCAGGATACAGTAGGGGCCATATTGTTGTATGGCTACGAGACGTGGCCTATGCGGATAGATGATGTGGGGCGTCTTCAGGTTTTTTTACCACCGATGCCACAGAACAGTTGCTGGCATCGAATGGTATCAACGGAATAGTGACGGGTATTTAGTTGTGCTACAGGTACTTCAGTCTCGGAAAACATCCAGCACCATCAACTACGGTGGCTTGGTCATGTGATACTCATATTCATCATCCACCGAGATGAGCGTCGCTCTCCGTACCTCCTTCAAAATGGTACAGACTTGGAGGTGGACAAAGTATGGCTTGGCAAAAGGGCTCAGGTGCTATTGGTGCTGTAGGCCTTCCAGGGTAGCATGATGCAATCCGACAAGTGCGAAACGCGTAAACCAAATCAAGAGAGGCTTGACGTGGGGAATTAAGGTCGCGCGTCTACGTGAAAATAGACCGCCTGCTATTTCATTAACGAGCCTAGATTCTAATGAGCTACGCAAATGAATGTGTTTGATTGCAATCGAGACTAATGATAATTTGCCAATAATAAATGTGCTCATGAAAGCGCCCAAACGCGCCATTATTCATACTTTGCGAAGTTAGTTACAAGACAATGTCAAGAATGACTGTGCCTTATTCAAGTCGGATCAGTGTACTCTCAAGCTTTTGTTCTACCGGGGCCTCCTCGATCATGGCCTCCTGGTGCATTGCTATGATACCAGTTTACTCCAGCACCTTGAGAGCTCCTAAAATCACACTGCGTGCTTCATAAACTTTGAAAGTGCAAGCGTAAAAACGTAAGTCGGAATACAATTAACTTTTCCCCTAATAGCTTCTCGTTGGAGCCGATCGAAACAATTCACTTTCGAAGGTCATCCCGGTTTTAACCTTCCCTATACAGTACCTTGTCCCGTACACTCATTTCAGATGTTTCTGAAAACCGTTTCTAATACTTCTTTCTTTACTATCTTGTGAGTGCTATTGTTCGAAAGAGAGCTCTTCCTTTTTTGCTGGGAGTCTTTATGTAGAGTAGCCATAGAAGGCCAGTAGTACTCTTTTATTGTCGAACTACCCAACTGCATAAAGACACAGAATGACTCTTAGAAGATTGACGAAAGCACTCAAATGTCACAAAGTCGGGCACCCATCACGATCCTTTGAGAAGCTCGCAATTGATGACTACTATGGGTGTTGACGACAAAAGTGAAGTAGAGTGTAAACCACGTGTGCCAAGAACAGTGTGCACAAATACTCTGCGGGCAGTAAGAAGACTCGACTCCTTACTATTGTTACCAAGGCGACAAACCGTTGTATCGTGGGTGGCCATCTATTGGTTTCGCCGGAACTGAGTCTTGACAAACTGTTGTATCGTGGGTGGCCGTCGCCGGAACTGAGTCTTCCAGATTGCGCGATAAGGGGAACACACAGAAACCATGACATGGTGTATTCTCGGGACAACGTACAAAGCCTCTGCATGAATACATAGGATGATTAAATGATCAATTATTGTCGTTCGCTTGTTCGTTCTACCTGGCCACTGACGAAGTTGCTGCCGAGAGCAACTCCACACTCACTCCACTGATCATTTGCTGCTAAGCCGTTTTTGGTAAGCTCCGCCAACGCACCTACTATCCGGAAGGTGTAGTATCAATGGTGACCTTGAGCACGCATCTTTCCCTGGACATGCTTTTTCTCATGTTTGGACGTGTCCCGACACAAACACACGGAGGATGGCATGGCATTGTGATGAACTCATTTTGTGTACATCCCGACCGTAAAAAATCAAGTTAGTTCACTCATCTCGAAGCGCCCCTGTTGACTTGCAGCCTAATTCGAAGCGGCCTGGTCTTGCAGAAAATCCTCCACGTTCCTATTTCAGGGAGGTTCGTAAGGTTCATGTTTACATACGTCATAGTCTAAATCTGAAAGCGGTACAGCAGAGCTAACAGTACATAATGGACACCAAATCAACAACACAAAAAACATGATACTCGTCCAGCAAAGTTCTGCAGATGAAAAAATTCCTGCGGTGCTTATCCGTTCGGTACTCCTCGAAAACAGATAGAATACTCAACTCATGTTTGACGAAAATGGCAAAAGTAAATTGCAGCTTAGTCACCCAAACTGCTATCAACAGAATGTGGAGATATAGTTCTTCCCTCGCTTCAAATTGTCCGACCTCCAAGCAGAAGGACTGTCTTGGAACTTGTATGGTGCCTGTGAATGAACAAAAACCTCATTACTCTCGGTGAGCTTCATCATGCTGGCTTCTGTTGAAGCCCGCAGCGCTTGTATTTTGTGAGGTGATGAAATTTTAGCCTACTAGTTAGTAGTATGAAACTTTCACAGTCAAGGGGTGCTCCGGATGGCTATACCAGGCACATTGGTCGGCATCACCCACAACAGAGGCTATTAGTTAATTTCATTGTTTTGGTAATCTTTACACTTACTGGTTGGTTGGCGTGACCTAGCTTAATTTGTATCTACTTCCTCCAGTTAACAACAGCATCGAACTCACATCGTGTACTACATGCAAGCAAACTGTCACATTTTTATCACTGTAACCGTTTGCAAATTAGTTTGATGTTACCAGTAAACTCACCAGAAACCCAACTGAATATTTCTTCTATGATATTCTTCACCTAACTATGCTGCGAAAAGGCCGTCGCATGTTTTGCCTTATACGATATTCTGTATATCGCAATTTCTTTCCTTGAGGAGTCATCGAAGCCTTCTTTGTGAGCAGTGTGTTCGCCAAGGAAAAATCACTCCTCGTTAGTGTTTAGTGTTGTTGCTTTTGTCTCCTCTCGAGAATAGAGCAGAAAAATCCGTTTTCGTCACAGGTGAATATGTAATTTAGAGGTTACTTTGTGTAGTTCAGCTCAGAAAGTAAACACTAGTCATCAGTAGGAGCTGTCAGAACCCAGGCCGGTTCGCCGGCCAGAAAGATGGAGCTTGCTCTTAACCTAGCACCACTGAACAGCGGATAAACGGATTGACGAAAGCTACCATATTTGGAGCTAACCAGCACTCGTTGAAAAGATTGTGGTGGCACTTGTTGATACTGAGACTGGTGACCGTTGAAATGTATTACATTACTTGATACTGGGACTTTAAAAACTGGCTGTAACATAAAAATACCACAGTAAGCATTTGATATGTTCCGTATTTGAACCACCCTACCGCGAACGTGTGAGTATCAGATCCGAAAAAAAACGCCGTGGTCAGTGTGCGGTTTTGGAATTCATCCGGCAACATACAATCACAAGGCTAAATATGATGGCTATGGATTATGCGTAAAAGACTGCTACCAGCACACTTTGATGAAACGTGACTGACTGACCTCAGAAGCGTAGTTTCCGGGCTTGTTCATTTTACCTGTTTGTTCGTACAGATCCTCAGTCATACAGTATCGGAAGCAGAATGATTCTTTGATGAATAGACCAACCAGTAGCCGATTGCTATATTGCTTAGTTTGCCCAACAACTGGAACGACGATTAAGCTACAGTCCTAACTGTGTCAACTGATTGATCCCACTTACAAAACTTTCCAGTCAGGTAGCCACATGGATGGGCAGTTGCGGGATTCCCAGAGTCCAAATATACATCACCTTCATTTGAACAGTCTTCCGACTTTGGTGCGGTTTTTCCGGTGAATCCACATCGAACGTAAGAAGCAATGGACTCGAGTTTCGCTCTCATTCACGCTCATCAGTTGTGTATATCTTTGACCTCGTGGGACGTAGAATGATTGCCCCTGTTCAGAAGAAGTACTGTTCAAACTACAGTGATGTGAATGTGGATTCTACAAATCGCAGGCCCACGTGATTAGCAGGAGTAAACTTTTTCGGACAACCAGAGCTGCCTAGTGTACTCTTTTCCGGTCGCTGGACTCAAGATTCGTAAGGGCAATATGGCGGCCGGCCTAACCAAGCCAAGTTCTCCGCCTGAATTCTAGTTCCACGCGCACGTAATGAACAGAGAAAAGTTTATTCGCAGCTGGTTGGAATGGGGTACACGTATCCAAAACCACTGGATTCGAAGTTCCTTCTGAAACCTTCGGACAAACAAGGTAGAACGGTTAGGAGATCTCTCATGGTTACATGCGGTGGTTTCGGAGCTATTTTGGTCAAACGTCAATCTTGGCAAAAATCAAAGCTATGACCATCCTGTAGGGTTGCTTTACGTCAAAGTTGACTGCATTTATTTATAGTATGTCTAGGTATTCAAATATCCCCAGTATGTGTGTACTTGGCTGAACTCGGTTGGTAAAAAACCTGTTTGTTGAACAAATCCAGACACTATGTAATGCAACTATATTAGGGAACACTTTGAATGTTTCACGTGATCCAGATAGCATGCTTGTCAGTATGTACTCACAACAACTGTCCTGCAAAGCAACGCGTTTCTAGTTAACAAAAGTTTCTTTGATAATCTCCGTATTACAGTGTCAACAGTATCTTCAAAATATATATACAAGGCCGATTATACTATCACTCTCAATGTACTAGAATTAATCGAGTTGTTGTTATTTATGAACTTCAGTTTGGATGGACTTGTCCTCATGCACTGAGAAAAACACGTTTCTTTTGCTGGCCTTGAAATTACATGCGAGAAACTCTACTAAGCGTGACAATATAATACCCGAAATCTACGAACGAATGACGTCTACTCTGAGTTATAGAATTCCAGGGAATGCAGAGAGTAACCATTAGAGAAACGGTAACATAAACTAAACTAAACTAAACGGTTTTTCACGGATATTTATCCTCGGTATCGTGCTTAGGACGAGAGTTAGAAGCGCTCGGCATGGTCATGGTGGCCAGACGATCTTACGTCGTGGAAACTGTGGCCAACCGGAGAGTTTGGTGCATATTTTGCAATCCTGCTGGATCACGCATGATGCCAGATGTGCTCGTCATAATCGGGTTGCAAAAGAACTTGCAAAACGTCTCCGTCGACTGGCATACACCGTCTTCGAGGAGCTGAGAGCACCTGCTTCGACGTCCTCCATCAAACCTGACCTAACCGCTGTTCGAGATCGCCGTATAACCGTAATAGACGTCAGCATAGTCTCGGATGGGCGCAGAGTGACTATGTGGAATGAAAAGAAGCAGAAGTATGGTGCTGATGAACATTCCCTCGCCATAATCTCATCCCTACATGCAATCGGTTGTGATGTCGACTTTTTGCTTCACCAACCGATAACCATGTCTTATCGAGGGATCTGCTTTCCTCAGTCCGCTAAGATTTTTATTGGACTGGGACTTCCTGAAGTCGCAGTCAGTGACTTGTGCTTGCTTGCCATTGTGGGCTCTTTGCGTACTTATGACACCTTTATGCGTGGCACATGGCACTGAATGTACATTTTTGCCATTTAATCTCACACCAGACGCAGTATGACGGACACCTTGTACCTGATGTGTGTCTTGACTGTGCTAGCACATACCGCGCCTTGAAGAGTATTCAAAATTGTTGTCTTTTCTTCGGTTGCTGTCATTAGACCGCGTGTTCCCATATCAAAATTTTTGCATACTTTTGGATTCAACTCATCAGACTGGAAGTATTCTTGGCATGATTTCGAATGAGACGTTTCTCTCTTTTCTACCGTATTCTCCTGTTACTCTTTTGCATTCACTTTTTATGTTTGTGACCATGCTCTTCAAAAATAAAGACAATAAATAAAAAGAACCCAATGTCTGCAGGCTGTATTGTTCATCTGGTCTTACATTTGTCAGTCTAAATAATCTTGACTTTAGTTTTCTGAGAGCCGACTGCTTAATCTTTTATCCACACCCCTTTTATTCCGTCACACTTGATCAACGGTCTGTTTACAAAACACGGAACAAAGTTGGTTGTCAGTTGTAGAACTTTGGTAACGCATATTTTTCTAGCATATTTTTAGTTGATCATCAGGCTCGTTCTTAATGGTTGTAGTGCTTAGTGACTAAAGACACCATGTGATGAAGTAAACACAAATCAAGGTCGATTTAGTATGGATGACGTTTACACCTATTTCCCTTTCAAGTACACTCATCCCTAAAGAACTACTTGGCGAATGCATGACTTCAAGATAACTAAATGCCACGACCTTCGTACTAGTGTGCTGTTCCATCAATTAAATTGTACCTCCCAAGAAGAGACACTCAATATCATGTGCAGCTGCCCCATCACTTTAAGTTTTTGGGGTTGGGTCGATCACAGGACAACCGGAACTAATAGAAAGAACGACAGTACTTGCTAAACTGGACTAAAGTTATTCTACCAGAAGCCTCATTCGTTGAATTTTCATATCATGAGTTTATCCCCATAGAAAAGGGACATTTTCAGGTCGAAGTTTGCCGATGAAAGGAGAAATGAATCTATGAAAAACACTAATCAACATGGGGTCCGAAATGACCTTTATTTCATGCGGTCGTACGTCTTTACGCCCTCAAAACGTGCAAACTACGCTTCCCTTCACAGCTGCCTAGATGAATGCCAGAATGGCCATTTTGGTCTGTTTACAAAACACGGAACAAAGTTGGTTGTCAGTTGTAGAACTTTGGTAACGCATATTTTTCTAGCATATTTTAAGTTGATCATCAGGCTCGTTCTTAATGGTTGTAGTGCTTAGTGACTAAAGACACCATGTGATGAAGTAAACACAAATCAAGGTCGATTTAGTATGGATGACGTTTACACCTATTTCCCTTTCAAGTACACTCATCCCTAAAGAACTACTTGGCGAATGCATGACTTCAAGATAACTAAATGCCACGACCTTCGTACTAGTGTGCTGTTCCATCAATTAAATTGTACCTCCCAAGAAGAGACACTCAATATCATGTGCAGCTGCCCCATCACTTTAAGTTTTTGGGGTTGGGTCGATCACAGGACAACCGGAACTAATAGAAAGAACGACAGTACTTGCTAAACTGGACTAAAGTTATTCTACCAGAAGCCTCATTCGTTGAATTTTCATATCATGAGTTTATCCCCATAGAAAAGGGACATTTTCAGGTCGAAGTTTGCCGATGAAAGGAGAAATGAATCTATGAAAAACACTAATCAACATGGGGTCCGAAATGACCTTTATTTCATGCGGTCGTACGTCTTTACGCCCTCAAAACGTGCAAACTACGCTTCCCTTCACAGCTGCCTAGATGAATGCCAGAATGGCCATTTTATTTTTGAGTTCCCTGCCAGCCTAAGAGAAACTGATAAACCATGGTATGTAATTCGACGGTATTGATGAAATTTCGAACCATTTTTAACTGCAAAATGTGCAACACAGATCAGCCGTATCTAGAAATCCTGCTAGGTGATCAAAATCACATTCAGGCGGCAACGCGACAACCGCCTCATCAGGCAAGTCATCTGCACTTAAAACAGATTGTCCTTCACGTTTCTTACACCATTTTCATCCGCTGAAAATCCTGCTTTGTGTTTCTTCTACACCCATGTAGATAGTTGTGTCTAAAACCGGGTGCTTCCCATCGTGTCCTACATGTCCCGTCTCGCAGCGGCACTGTTACCCAAATCATCTAGAGGGTGTATGTGAATCAACTGCAGTATGTGTGAACTGACCGTCCGAGTACATGCAAAGACTTGCATCTCTAACGCTGTCCTTTGTGCGCCTCAACAAATTCCGAGAAGCTCGCTAACTTTTCCGATCACCCAATCGTCACATTGCGTGTTCTCACGAAGTGAACACGTACGCACCTGATTTTAGCGTGCGTACTGCCACAAGGGAGGTAGATGGGTTGTACAGTCAGGCTCAATCCTTCAGTAGGTTGAATAGAACAAAAACCCGATGTAAATGAGTCAGACTATCAAAAATGCAAGGCATGCTGGCTGGCCTCAAGAATGCGACAGAAATAGACCGCTTGAGCCGGAGCAAAGGGTAAGCTGAATTGATGACGAGTGCTCGATAGCCTGAGCTAACAATCATCATTAGCGGTCTCAAAGTAGATCGTCGTGAGACCACAACACATTGGCTATCAACATAGACGTCCCATGGAAATCATGACAAATAATATTCGTTTTTCGACAGAAGATTGTAAGGGTATTCCAGAATGCCACAAATTTGGTTTTTTAGTTTCAGAAGGGTAGTATTCTTGGGACAATTAGTTACGACCGTTCGGCAGTCAAGACCACAACGTTTCGACAGGAATTTGACCAGTGGTTGAGTTCCTTCCCTAATTTTTGAAAGGAAGTCCTATGATGCAACTCAATAAACAGTGCGAATTGTGTGTAGTCCTTATCTGAGCTACGTGTTCAGCCATCACATCGCTATGCTGAATGGGTCTTCATTAAACTTCTGGCGAACTGTTCCATGTTTTACCTTTCTTAATTCTAGTTGCCAACAATGTTCACTTCACATCCTACTTTATCCAATTTCCATCAAATAAAGATTATCTGATGTTTGCGCCGATGAAAACAACGTACTGTCCTTTTTCGTGTGAAACTCTGTACAATTTACTCGAGTTCATCCTGCCTTGAGAAGGTTTATTCAGATTTAATGATGACCGCACTACTTGCCGCACGTGTACAGCACTCAGGGGCAAGATCGATACATGGATTTGCCTGCTAAGCGAAGCAGATATCCTACTTTTATCATTGCACTGAACCGGCGCAGGGAATTTCCCCGTCTGTCTCATGCCTGCGCTGGGGTCATGACTCGTAAAGTCCTATCTAAGGAAGTAGATGGCAGTTCAAACTCAAGTTCAACAACTGTCCTAATTTTGTGTGACCACTTTCAGGGAAATAAACACCCACCGCCAACTCTAACTCGGTCTAATTTGAATCTGTGTCTAGTCTATGCTCTGTGGCTAGTTTGGCTGCGAAGGTCAGACATTCTGGTAAGGTTCGTACCTGTATGATCGCTGATAATCCACAGAGTCTTGATCATGCCCCACAATCTTCCTGTACACAGTGAAAACGTGTCAAAGTGCGATCTGCACCTGCGACTTCATTCACCACAATGTTCCCAGTGTCATCTAGTATGAATGATTGTCCGTTCACAATCAGACGTGGTGACGTTCTATAACTGTGCGAACCTTTGCTACGGAGTCGCACAAGTTCGGGCGCAGTCGATCGACTGAAATCTCCCCTATTTTCAGTTCTTGTGCTGGGCCCGCTTGTACTACACTACTTTTTATGTGGACTTGGGGCATGTAGCAACAACCCGCCGAATTTCTGTCAAAACACTCCGGTCCTCACAGTTTCACCGATAACAAGTAACTATTGTTCGATATCCGAAAACCGGATTCTTAAACAACCTTACAATCTTTTGTCGAAAATGGACTATTATGTGTTAGGATTTCCATGGAGCGTCTGTGATGATCACCAAAGTGTGCTTTGGTCCCAATGACAATCTACTTTGGGACTGCAAATATTCGGATTGTAAGGCTTGGGCTGTCAAGAATGATTGCGGCGAGAGTTTCATTTCACTCTGGTGCCATCAGGATAGCTGATCGTCTGCCATCCTGCTGTGGTTGTGCGCGCGGCCCACCGGAAGCTACCGGGCGACTGGTTGTAAAGTTTCTAACATTTAGTATCATCCGCTTTAGCTTGGCGGGCACATGGGATAGCGTACCAATAATCGGTTTAAGCCATAATAAAAGAATATATTCAGTGGTTATGTTAAGAACGGGGAACGCATAGTTTAGTGTTATCAATCTGAATGTCATAATCCGATAGTTAGAATCTGAGACAATAGTCAGTCATTGTCCGAGCCATCACGAAGAACTGCCCTCAACAAGGTGTGACGGTTTTTGTGCCTCCGAGACCCACGCAGCTATACTGGGTAGTGTCCGTGCGACGCACAAAATGGCATACTACATTGGTCAATGGTTAGAGGTCTGTCCAAAACAGTCCCGTGATCCCCAGGCTGGGGTTTGAACACGTGCGGCGAATTATCCTATAAAAATGGTAATGTACTTGGATTTCCAGTAGAACACTGCTGCCTTGCGGTCAGGCTTTTGAGCCGAAGGCTTTGCTGAGGACCCTAATCGTCCTCTTGTATAGACGCGGGCTACCTAGTAGTATATCAGCCCACACAAATACCTCCGGGATAATTCACTTGGTTCCCTCCTTGTATGCGGCCGCTATAAAAGCAATAATCTCACCACTTTCAGCTGCGTGTGCTTGTTTTTACGTCCGTTTGTTGTTGACCAAAGCCTGTTTTTACGTGTCCATCACACGTCAACAACCCCTTACAATGTGCGATGAATGATGTTCACTGAGAAACTGGTTCTGCAGGAAAACATCTGCATTGGTAACCGAATTACGCACCAGACAGTAGAACTGCTGACCTTGAGAGACCGCGACGATCAATACTTTTATTCATACTACTCAGCGTACATCACTGCGGTTCTTCATGCTCTTTGGGCTTCGACCGCTTGTATATTAGATTTGATTTGACTCAGTTGCAGCTTGAGAAAGCATTGTCTATTCGATAGATTCAAAGACCTTATTCTGAAATGCGAAAGGAAAAGGATTAGCGAATTACCCGAAACTTTACCGAATCTCTCGTTGAAGATGTTATTCAGCTGAATGTGCTACACTAGGCTGTCTCATGTTTCAGTTAGTATGGTGTGAAATTATCGCAATACATCGCATCATATAAACGTAATACAATTACTGTAATGCATTACCTGCTTTGTTTAGCCATTGGGATGTTGAGGTCAGGAAACGGAGCTGGCGAGCAGCTTCGATTAACAGGGTTGAATGCGCAAAAAACACCTGTGTACGCTGATCTGCAGGTGAAAGTGAGTGTTTGGGAGATCAGAACGGATTTGAGGCTTCTGGTTCTACAATGACTTGAAAAATAACAGCAAATAACTCGAGGGGGACATGCTGCTCTCCGGGGGGATTATCGCCAATTAGGAGGTTTTACCTGTTTCCTGAGTTTTCTTGGTTTGTATACACGGCAGAGGTGGTACATTTGAGGTCTTTTGGCGGAAACAGCTACTTGGAGAGCAGCAATATTCTCCGAGTTGACAGAACAGATTGATAGTGACCTGGTGGACGTTTTCCAGCAAAGTGAAAAAAACGAGGATCCCAATCCCTAGGGGTTCCATCACAAAAGAAAATCGAAAAAGGGCTACAACCATATTGCTTGATATTGTTTGTCGGATCTTTTGCAATTACTTCAAGATAACACCATCATAGTTCAGCTTGAGTGCAAAGTAAGTGACGAAATTACGTTCATTAATAGTGCAACTGCCTCTAGCATTTCCGTTAAGAGCGGATTGGAACTACCGGTTGACCGCTTTGACCAAACTCCCAAATATTTTTGCACGACACCTTCAGTTGCGGCCATGTTGCCATATTTTTTTCTGAGCCTCCTTACAGAGGATGCCAGTTCCTTGAAGACGATGGTCGAGTATGCTCCGTCCGTTTATTATTGATTCAACAGCTAACAGCTCCTGTTGGATAGTTGTCCCACCAACCAGGGGTTTTGAAGTAGAGTGAAGTTAGCGGCCAGCAGCCACCATCACGACTACAAAGTGCGGACAATGATTCACACCCCGTCTGCTGAGAGGCCTGCTACTGGATGTCTTGGAAATTACTCAAATGTGGTCTTTTTTCGTACGGGTTTACACATTTCGATTTTGTCTCCTCCAACAGTTGACCAGATATACTGATGCATCGTGAGATATGTGACTGCGAACATGGCTTTTCCTACCACGAACGGCAAAACTGACTTCCTGTTGGCACATGGTATATTCTAGTTTGAAGTACTAGTTGCAAACAGCCCTCCACAACCTCTCACAGACAACCCTCTCCTTTAGGAGTGTAATTATAGCCATCTGCTACGAACTTGGATAGGATTCGTCAATTTCGTCTGTCCGTGCGTACTCGTCATAAACGCAGCGTATTGCTTGTTCCACTAGCGTGACATGTCTGTCACAACCCTGAGGCGAACAAACCCAGTGTATTTCGGACAATCTGACTCAGCTGCACCGGTGCATTGCTGTGCCTGACCGATAGGAGGACTGAGCTCCCGATTTGCACTTGATTGTACATCCACCTACCCAAGACTATTGTAACGGCGAACGCTCCCCATGGGCGCACCAAAATCAGGTATACTTATGAGAATACTCATTGTGCCGAGTGGAGGCTCGGAAACCTGAGCCACCTGCTCGGATTTGTAAAGCAGCCCAAGGTATGACGTGAGTGGAGTAAAATTTTGCCATTACTAGGGCGATCATCTTAGTCATATCAGGCATACCGTACTACGCCAGTATGTAGCACACCAGTGGATGCAGCTGACCTTGGCTGACCGCAAGTACGGATGTAGTGAGCATCGAATTGTATGACTGAATAAGGAAATGTCTGCAGATGACTATAGTGTCTGCGCAGTTAAAATCTGGATTGGCAGAACTTTTGAGAAAGTTTTTAGCGATGTTTATACAACCTCACAAAATTATAGCAATGCGCCTGAACTGAAAGACAGGAGAAACTAGTCCAAAGTGTGGTTGAGTCTTACCCGACAGAAGCTAACCGTGACATAATTGCCACTAGGACTTTACGAATCAAGTCGTAATGTGCTTTGCTCACCGGGAACTCAGAACTATACAGAACAGACCGACGTTCTACCTGCGCTGCTCAACTTATGGCCGTAATTCCTGCAGTCCCATGATTTCAGCAAATTTTCAATAAGTTTGATGCATGTAAAATCGATCACAAGCCCCCTAACCTTTAACTGTGGACCTTAACCGCTTGCAGTTGTTCCTTCGGTGAAACGCCAGATAATCGAAGTAAACTTCCCCTTAAAATACACAGCAGAACAACGGGGAGCAGATTCACTCATCGCCGTCACCAAAGCGAAAGGCCCCATTCACAAACATCTGTTTAATTCACAATGCGTTGGATTGGTTGAAGACCAAGAGTTAGCTTGGAAACGTGACGAAGCCACACCCTAATTTGTAACGATTTCAGAGCTTTTAACGCGCCGCACACAGTTATGTTTATGTTGTACCGGATGTGCGTGCAAAACTCTACTTTGTTAAACTTCTTGTATTCCGTTTGACAAAGGCGATAAAATGAGATGAGATATTCCGGAAAAATGAACCTAGATTTGACGTCACCTGGCATTTTCCTGTGTTCTGGACTGTAGTTCGCAAGTTGCAAGTTTAATGGCCTGTCCCATCAGCTGGAGGCGTGGTTTAGTGGATAGTAAAACCACAGGTTAGTGTCTTTAAGCTCACAATGCCATTGTTTTATCCGCAACTAGCGCATAATCAAAACTTTTGCAAATCAAGTTGGTACTACTAGTTTAGCAAAGTGTTCTTCCCATAACTGGCATTTGAAAGCAGAACCTGTAACGCATTTTCGGTGTATTGTTGCCGAATTTACTTTGCAGATCAAGTTGGTACTACTAGTTTAGCAAAGTGTTCTTCCCATAACTGGCATTTGAAAGCAGAACCTGTAACTTCGGTGTATTCATCATCATCATTGTCAGCTGTAAGAACCACGTACTGGTCGTACACTGGTTGTAGCTGCTGGTTGTAGCGTGATCGACTATATAAATGTTAATCCTTTCTGAACAAAAGTCCCTGTCCAAAGACCAAATTGCCTCCTGGACTTTCGTGAACTGAGCTTCCATCAAATAAATTGTACCTCTCAAGAAGAGGCCCGTTGCCGTAGTCGTTTTATCGCCTTGTATCGAAATGTGTTGGCAAGCTTTTATGCACCTGATTAGTCGTGATATCAGCACATTCTAGAGCAAGCTTATTGTAACCATACACTAGTTTTCAATAGGACGAGAATGTATCCGGAAGCCATGCCCACCACATCAGCCAGAGCGCGACAGTTCAAATCGCACCAAAGTATCACAAATTACTGTCTCCCGAGCCGGACGAGACTGACTTAGATGAGCCATTGCTGAAGCTTTCTCATATATCTGAAAAACTCTAAGTCAGAACAGAAGGAAGCAGTCAGTGAGGAAAGGCTTTCCATCACTGATTGATAAAACAAGTCGACTTCAGGTAACGGTAGTCGTACACATTGTCTACTCGTGAAAACAGGTATTCCCATCATAGTAGTTGTTTAATACTTACTGGGGATCACCATAACGCTCCACTCAGATGTACACTACTGGTGAAGGATGACATGATTGTACGGTGCTTCTCAAATTTTCAGAATACACGGATTTACTTAGGGGACGAAATTTCAATTGAAAATTGCCGAATCTCTTCACACTACCATCGTTCGCAGCGTCATCCATGGTTTACTTCAGTGAAGTCAAAGATATCAAAGGTTCAACACGTACAAACGACGGGAACGCTTGGTCTGTCAACCAAGTCAGGTGTGCATCTAAATAGTCAGTGTCACATTCTTCTCCGCAGACCGATTCGGGCTATCCAACTAGGTTGGAGCAAACATCACGATTGATCACGATTGTTTCACTCGTCCGTTAGACTTGGTGTGCATGCACGTACGCAGTCAGCTGTTTCGACAATGTAGTGAGCAACACCACCACTGTATTTAACACAACTGTCAGCATAGAATCGATTTTGGTCTAGTGATTGAAACGCACTAGTCATAACAGCCGCTAAGCACGTTTCAAATTGCGTACACAATTTCAGTTTCCCCTGTAGATGTGACAAATTCAGAAGGTGGAATAACAAATTCATGAGCAACAGAGCCAATTGCGCCACTCGTGCGCATTGTCCGTAGATCGGCTCTTGTCGTGAAAATAAGACAGGAAACTCGCATGAGTTAGTAGGGCCAAAGATTAGGACTCGACTGTACAAGCAAACTGATCAACCTGAATAAGCCCAGTACAACTGAATTTTACTCAGATATCGGTCATCAGTCACAAATGTTGGCTGACCGGTCACCCTAGACAAAACAAAACATCATTGTGTGTCGGCTGAATAAACCGGTGACGAATACGTGTTATGGCAAGGAAATATATGATCTGACAAATGAATGGATAGCTTACTGATCTGGACACACAGCAGCGAGGAGTGTGTATTCAAATCGGTGGGAGGCGTGTACTCGTGGTGAGTAAAGCGAGAACCCTAGAAACGCTCAGAATGACCTTTCCCCCCGTAGTACAGTTATTTTCACTGAGGTGCAAGGACAAAAGTTGGTATCAATGTTATGGCCTGAACGACGGTTCAGGCTAAACCGTTATTTTGAGGAAACAACGGCAAGAACATCGGTCAGTTCCTGAATCCAAAATCTAAGCTCTATTCCGTCAAGTCCAGTGATTTTTCTGTCGCCTTGCAAGTCGCACTTGGTCGTGCAAAGGCTCAAGCAACTGCTTATTGTCTCTTTAGATGTTATTCCTGCCAAACCTCCTTGTTATTTCATGAAGATGCTCAACTCAGTCAACTCCTTTGATACGGAATCACACACACATTCTACCCCAGTTAGGCGGTAGAATGAATAGTCCCAAGAGGAGTGGCTCACTTCAGATATTTTAGTGCCGTCCAACTCGAACAGCTCCTTATAAAAGACCATGAGTTTTGTGTACTTCTCTGCGTTTAATTGTGAGGCAAATGTCTAAAAGGAGTAACACTAACCATATAAACAGCTTACAAATAGACATCATTTTGTACTTTCTGTTGCACAGTCGTAGTCACTTGTGGCATACTTCATAGAGAAATAAAGTACGATCAGTTTGGTAACGATTTTGCAACTGGTTTTCAAGGCACTACTGAACTTCGATAAAGGGAGTCAACATGACACCAACTCCCATATTAGTCAGTTATGATGGAAAGGAATTAGGGACTAATCTTCCAAGTTGCTGAAGAAGTCGCAGCAGACCAGATGAACCGAAATGTTTAAATCAGTTTAACAACCTTGGGTTTGATGCAACCAGCTGATAACCACACACCAACACGTGTCAGCTCGACTGATCCAAAACTGCTATCCACACGCTTGCCAGTTCCTAGACTTCTATTCTTTTAACACGGGAATGCTTGGCGATTTCTACTCCCTTGGCTATCAGTCTCTGTGACGTGGACCGTAGTCCTCACCTCGAAATTTTCTAAATCTATTTTGTGTCCCGTGTCCAGCGCGTGTTCCGCAATTACCGAGTCTCGTCTTTCAGTAACGCTTGATATCCATCCGCGTTCCTCAGCGGCCTGTTTATTTTTTACTGTGCTCTCCGATTCTGGCCGTCTGTCCTATATAGACCTTAGTACAGCCGTTACACTTAATTTTGTAGACAGCCCCTGGTTCTGTTTTCCGGGAGGCGATCCTTCAGTTACACCAATGCAGTGTTCCTCTTCTGGAAAGCTGCTCTTATGTCAGCCGTGTTTAGAATTCTTCGAATGACCTCCGATGTCCTTGGTTTATATGGAATAACAGCGGTCCCGATCCATCCTCTGTCGGGCTTCGTTACCGGCAGCAGCACTCTTCGCAAGCTAGCTGGATATTCACTACCCCTAAATTTGCTCTTTACTTCAATTTGGGCCGCTATCTGATCAGCTTCTTCTGTGCACAGAGCCCTTACACGCCTAAACATTGATAAGGTAATACTAGCGAACACCAAATCATGCTGTCTGGAATGCCAATGTACCCAAGGTTGACGCTATCTCCATACTAAATTTGATGTGTGAACTCAGCTAATTCAGATAGTCGTAAAACTCACTAACCTTATTTCACTAACCTCATTCACATAACTCCAGAATACCTTGGGTGGGTATGGGAATGCGCCTAAAGCTTTCTGTTCTAATTCTTCCATAAATATATTTTCCCGAATCGAGGATATGGGAGATCTCATTGCTAGACCTTGTTTTTGAGTGTAAAACACGCTGTCAAAAACGACGTGGGTGAGATTCAAGCACGCCTTTACACCTTGTTTTTGAGTGTAAACCACGCTGTCAAAAACGAAGTGGGTAAGATTCAAACACGCTTTTATGCCCTCCACTATTTCATCCACCGTGAGCTGTGTTCGTTCTGAAAGGGTGGTGTCTGCTAGTAGCAGTCGCTTAGCTATTTCTAGAGTCCCATTTTTGGCACATTTGCATCTAACGAATTCACATCGAAACTTGCCAGGATGCCATCTGGTTCAACGGTGACCCCCACTAATTTGTTGGCAAAGACATACGAATTCTTAATATCAGTACTAGATTCCCCGGTGAGGGGTTTTAAAATACCGGCCAAGAATCTGCCCAGCTCATGCGCTGTGGAACATATTCCGTCTACTATTGGTCTCACCGGGACATCTGGTTTATGGATTTTTGGAAGGCCATAAAGTCGTGGCTGGATTGCACTTTTGGGGTACGCTCGATATCAGTTGCCTTGTTCTAAGTGGTTTATCACGAGGGGTTGCGTGCTCCGCTCAGTCCAGTTTGATTCGCGGCCAGTTAGTGTTCATTCCAGTTTGATTCGCGGCCAGTTAGTGTTCCACTATATTTTAAAATTCACCTAACGATGTTCATCCTCTCTACACCTGATGAAACTGTTCCTGTTTTGAAAGGAACCGTACTTGTTGTGAAAATAATCCAGTGCAATGTGAAAGTCAAATGACCTCAGGATCACATTACCATGAAAGCACATGCCTTACCATCCCAGTTTACCACACCGGAGTCACAAACACAGGTCACGAGCTTGAAACTGACATGCACAACCGTACTGGATAAGCTTTATTCTAGTTGTGTTCGCATGGTAAACGAACTAGTTTTTTCTCATTATGTGAGGCCAGTTATTCCATTTATGGCAGGTCCTGATGATCTTAGAAAACTGCCGTGTTCTTGCTAGAATTTCCGCCAAAAATAGCAAAAACGTTTCGTTTTCAGTTGTTTCAGTTGAGCTGTGTTCACAATCAATCTACCGTTATGTCTGGATAGCCCCTGAATCGCCTACGTAGCTCTCGTTTACGGCTTGATCTACCTAATGAGTTCCAAGATCAAACCCGTAGTGCCTGTCGAAATGTTTTCAGCACCCTTATAAGCAGAGTATTAGGTCGGAGGATGATACCATGCTCAACCTCTAGAATTAAAGCATCCGGTCCCTAATGGTCCCGTGAGTTCTCAGCTAAACTTCTTTGTTTTGTAATTTTTAGTTTCACAACAGGGTAGGATTGTTTGACACTACCGGTAAACTTAAATCCGAAAAATTGATACCGGAGTAATTACGCTGTGAATTCATGCAAAAACTGACCTTCAAACAAAGCTAGACCCAAGATTTTCTGCGTAGCTCTAGACGAGTTTGTCAGCTTCCTTCTTTGCTAGTGTTGATATTACGGACGTGTTTGGTTACATCTCATGGTTCCGCTACGACAAGATGTGGTCAGAAACAACAACTGACAGAAAAACCCAACAAGAGAGGCTTTCTTGAGAACCGATATGTCCAGTAGCAGTGTTACATTCACACACTCGTATCATCCGATTGCAAGCAAAGTATCGATCGGTGCTCGAATTCCATCCTCCACATTGTTCAAGCCACTGCTGATTGAACTCCATGGACCAGAGCGATAACAAAATTTGCTTCAAAATTGGTTGCTAGTCAACAGACTACCGTCCAGTAGAGTCTGTGGAATGCACTACCCCTTGACTGCGTAGGATAACATACTTAACTAAACTGAGGTTGCTCGTGCTTAAAAACACATAAGAAACATAGTTTCCGACATAGTTTGCACAATACTGACATTTTATAGCAATGCGCAGTAAGGAGGCATATGGGATTCAAGTCACCAGTGGGGAATTTCCTGTGTTATTAGAGATAGCAAACCCAAAGTTTGTCGAGGTGCGAAAACCAATAGTTGGAGACCTGTGAACGTAAAAACATGTGGCCCACATTCTGCGGATTCCGTACCGAAAATATGCCTAAGGATCTGGCACCTCTGAAGAGTTTTTGTCCGTTTTTTGTAAATTCCTCTGGTTTTCGCCTACGATCAACTTACGTAAGAACGAATATATGACTCGTCAACAGAATTTAGGACAGATTTCTGGGCATATAGGGTTTCGTCATAAATTGCGTTGTATTGGATAACCTATGGAACGTTTCAGGTAAATTTGCAAAAATAACTGGTTGGCCAGATAATATTTTGAGGGATGCGAACCTGGTTCGTTTTTTTAGCCCGATATTTTGAGACTATGCCATGTAGCCACACTAATTTTCTTCACTATATCATGCTTGATCTGCAGATACGAATAGCGCGCAACACATGATAATTGCACTAAGAAAGTCAACAATCAGGCATACGGGGAAGTGCGACTGCAGTGATCATGAAACTAAAAAATAATCGAAGTGTAGAGCACAACCATTGGTGTAAAAACTGGGGACTTTGAAACGTAAGAAAACTGTCCGAGCGCATCTATGATGAATGTGCAAGGTACCCCATGACCGTTGACATTTTTCGACTTGTAATTCACGAGTCATACAGTCATACACTACTGGTTTCACGATTGACTTAAAAACGAAGGTGAATGTGAAAGAAACGACCACACATCCGCCTGCGTCCAAGTTCGTTCAACCGAGCAGTCGACCTACAATCTACTAAACGACAGTATTCACAGCCAACCTGAACCGGACGCCATTGGATCACACTGCCTGCATGATCCCATCAGCGACATCCGCCTGCGTCCAAGTTCGTTCAACCCAGCAATCGACCTACAATCTACCAAACGACAGTATTCGCAGCCAACTTGAACCGGACGCCATTGCATCACACTACATGCCTGTATCAGCCAAACCCAGACCAGGAGAGTTAAACCTACAATGGTGCTAGAAGTGGCTTTCTGTGAACTTCGGTTTACAGACCTAGCTAGGGTGCACTCTACGAGTGATTCGGGTCAACCAATGACTCTTTCGATACACTGAGGTGCTCGATTATTTGGTTTTACACACCTCAATGGAAGTTGTGGGTCGGTGGATTGCATTAGAACTGCCACTTCCATTCATTGTCGAGTCTACGGTGTTTGCATATTCGACTCAGCACAAACAGTATACCGCATTATCCACTGTGCGCGGATGTTTATTCGCGCAGACTGATAAATCAGTCTGGAAACGGATGTCAAACCACCATATCTCTACGAGTAACTCACTTCCTTGTTTATTTTTCACAGAGCCCATACCTATAACACGAATTATTTGTAGGCGAATTGAGTCAAACAGTAGTTTCGTCAGCGCACTGGTCGCTGGCAGGATGGTATACATTTTCCACTCTTACTCACAGTTTAGGAATTCAGATATAGATCGATTCACGTAGTTATGTAACCATGTCTCCGCTTGAAGGTTTAACACGTTTCTCTATATGGAGGTTACCGAACTGATGTTTTGTGAATTCCTACCATTTCCGACTGATAACAACGGATATAAGAGCGAATATATGGTGCGTCAGCAGAATTATGACAGCTTTGTGAGCAAGCAGGTTTTCGTCACAAACTGTGTTACATCGCGTTGCATGACCTGCTGACAGGCTTAGGCAAATTTACAGAAATACCTCTGATCCGCTCACAGTATGCAGATAATTTCGCACCTGATAATGTCAAGACGGTGCCAAATATATCCATTGTTTTCGCTTTCTGTACCCGTTGTGAATAACAGACAATACCTGACTTTTGCACCTCGAAATTCACTGATCAGGTATGCGGTCAATTTTGATTGCAGCAGTCATGATAGCTCAACTGTTAGCATTTCCTTTGCGCAGACATCGCTTTAAAGTCGAGCGATTTCAAGAGCTAAATACAACTGATCGCTTGACTCAAATGACCGAACTGAAACCTGGAGTCCGGGTTTTTTTTAGGGAAATCAACGTTCACGCTGGCCATATGAGAAAGAAATAAAGCGAATGCACATCAAGCTTAGTGGCAGAGGTACCAGCGAAACCAACAGCCAGTTCGAAACCATCATATATAATTTTTCCACATTTTATGATGGCATAAATCGAACTGGAAAGGAGATGTAATAGGAAAAACCTCAGACTTCTTAGATACCCTTATGACCATATGTCCTGATAGAAGCATTCAGCTCAGTCTAGCCTAAGACCAAACGGGGTAGCCGAAATTCTAATTCAATGGCTTTTCACCCACTGCATTCTGAAGAGTATGAACCTCAGTCCGCAAAGCCAGAGCAGCGTAGCACAAATGAACTTTCAGAGAGTGAGAACTCATAACGGTAGGTCTTGCATACGCATTCAACGCCATAAACAGTCACGTTTGATCACCAAAACTGTTATATCGCACCCAAAAGGAATGCATTCAAGTACCTATCACTCAAAAATCACAGAGCAGCGTAGCACAAATGAACTTTCAGAGGGTGGGAACTCATAACGGTAGGCCTTGCATAAGCATTCAACGCCATAAAAAGTCAGGTTTGATCACCAAAACTGTTACATCGCACCCAAAAGGAATCACTCAGAAACAAAGGTTTGTCAAGAGAATAAGTTCGATTTGAGTATAACTTATTCGGCAGCACAGGTAAGGTTTATTTCAACCACTGGAAAGATCGCGTCTGTTGTGTATCAGATCAGCTCCAGCTGTGGTGGAATTCACAGCGTCAGAACGAGTCGTACCTCTTACAAAGAGTAGCAAAACACTTTCTGAAACGTTTAGTAAGAGCCAGTCAGACAAACACATGCAGTACGGTCGACCAACGAGACTCAAGTCTCATTGAATGGTCCACGCCTGCGCGACCCACAAACTCTGCTCTCGCTCTCACTGTGCAGTTCGAACCAGAGAGCTTAGTAACTGGAGATATTGGTCAGAAACTTGTGTCTACTATGGTACTGGCCGTACACCCTGAAGCCCCGTAAAACAACGTTCCTTCTGACCGTTCTTCGTTTGCGTCTTCTAGCTGCGCTACTGAAGCAGTGTTACAAAGGTTACGAAATGTTGTAACCGCACTGGACTGAACTCTGAAAATATTCCACTACCGTTTGAACGGTCATCCTCCTGTCCTAGCGTAATTATTCGGGTGAGTCCACACCAGTGGGTCCTACACAGTGCCTCCCTTTGGTTTTAAGTCGAGTTGAGAGGAGTTAAGAGATAACAATGAAGAAAGATTAGAGGCGCCAGCAGTCGCGTGTTCCCGCTTATCCGCCTTACTGTATGCAGCGAACGTCACCTGTCTCAAGTCAAGAAGCGACAACCGACGTGGCACGAACGTACTTGTACCTGGAAAGTTCACAGTTGTGTGTGAGCTAAGATACAACCAGGGCGTCCAAACCTAGACAGGACAATTAGGATCCTCTAACAAATCTTTTATCTCAAAAGCTTGACCTCAAGGCAGTGGTGGTTGACTTGAGACCATTCGGATGATCCAAATTTTTGGGGAAAATCGCCACGTTGTTCCAACTCCCAACATGCAAGGTCAGGAGGCCGGGTTTGTCAGACCTATAACCACTGACCAACCTGTCAGGAGAGACTCTTTGGATGCTGTACGAGCATCGCCCAGGACAGCTCGTATTGAGGTAGAACTGTCGCACCATGATAAGTTCCACTCTCTTCGTGACGGTTTGGTAACTAAAAAAGTAGCCAGGCATTTGAGAGGACGACACAATCAGTTAGCTTAGGCTGAGTCATTCTATTCGTCGGAAAAAAGGAAATTTTACAGCTACGCATTGAAGGCGAAAGCTCCAATTCAGGAAGTGCGTGCGTGCTACGACGTGACTGGACCATGCCTGCATTGTCAGTAACCATTGGTGAGTTGGGTTTCAGGATCATTCTTAGCATAATTGACAGCAACACCAAGGAACACTGGTTCTTCACTGCCATACAGCCATGTCAATTTATTGGAATAAAGCCTTATAATGGAAGGAAAGAAATGGAGCGCAAAATGGGGCTTAGGACCAGTCTAAAACAAACATCCGAGTAGCGCACATCAACATTTAGTCAGCAAAGTTGGATAGAAACTGATAGCGTGAAAACCAACGACACCGGGTGGTCACCATATCGTCCAATGTCTCCAGTTTAGTACAAACATGGACAGTCACTCATTCCTGGGAGGCAAACAGCACCAACGTCACATTTCGAAACATCCAAAGTTACCTTCTCCAGTGTGAAATTCTGTCCTACGCTCCGAACTAGCCACAGAAAACAGCGAGCTTCTTGACAGGCAGTAGCTAGACTCTTTTGCTGCATGGCCCGGCCACCTTAACTAGCATCACTGAAAGACTGCTATGAGTGAAGTATAGCCTGCTTCAACAAGCACTCGTTTCCTGATTATCTGACCAATACGAAACCGCTAGCTCCAGCCTGTTACATCTACATTTCGGAGACATCGAGGGTCAAGGAACTCAAAATGTCACATATCACCATCATTGGCTTGTTTCCACCCTTCATGTGATTGTGTAGAAAGAGCCCTTCGAGGAAGTCGGTCAACGGGCATCCCGAGAACACATCCAGCACAAACTATGGAGTGTGATCAGTTCGTTTATCGTGGGCGAGTCACCTCTTCCGACCTACTTCAGCACTACTGATCGGGTGTTTCCACCAGACCCGGGCAATGCTCCGAAGGCATCGATTGTCAAACACTGAAAGTTTTTTAAGTCCTCGGCTCGCAGCAGCCAGGTTTTTGGCCAGCACAACATGTAGCGTACAGAAGCACTGTAAAATCTACCCTTGTAGGATAGGTTGATGTCACGCTTACGTCAGTTGATTTCGGCTCGTCCGCAAGCATGAGGTTAAATTTCGAGTTCACCTAATCTTGCACTGCACTTTTCAAATGCGAAGCGCACGCCAAACGTGAGGCAGAATTACTTAGATTATTTAATATTATTTGGATTACGATGGCGTCAGATCCAAAAAGTTATATCGACTGCGCACTCGATATCTGTGAGCGAATACCGCCGGAGTTCTTCGACTTCACAGGCATTCGTATCCTATGATTACATAAATGACGAAGTTAGGAAAAGTTGAGAGAGGACAGCCTTGCCTGACCCCACTTGATGTGATGAACTCAGGTGAGAGATTCCCATAGACCTTCACACGGGAATTGGCGTACAGCCTTAAGGAGTGTCAAGAATTTATGGAGGACACTTTTGCTCCAGACATTCCCATAGCGCCTGACGGCATACTAATGTTGGTCGCTGGAAACAGTGTCACTGTTCCAGTCTGTCCGAGGGTGAAAGACGGAACCCAGCTTGGTTTTCACGGATCCGTCCACCAGGGCTCTGGGTCTTTCCTTAGGCTCTTCACCATTTAAAGTTTGACGAATTTGCGTGCGCCGTCGTCCTCTTTGCTGCTGGTATGGAGTTTCTGGCGACTTCGACGATATCTAGTGGTCATTTGATTTTATCGGAGCAGTCATATAGACAACGCTGAAAGCAGATAGTATAGCTCCTTACACATTTTGCCATGTTTCATCCACGTGCTCACTAACAGTACAGTATTGGTTTAGTGTAGAGCTGTTCAGCCAGCTCAGATTGATGCTGTTAATTTATGGTAGTGGTTCGAAAATGGTGAATTGACATGCTTCTTGTTGACTTGCAAAGGTCCGAGGGAAAACGAACTGTCAGGCGTGCATGGCGTGATCTGAATCAAGTTGTGTTCCCCAGAAAGGTAGGCAGCCTTGAATTGCGGAGACGGCCACGTGATTCAACTGATTACATTGTTGACTTTCAGTTGGTGGCTGCCAAGTCACGCCATTCAAACGTTTATGCTGAAAGTCCGTGGTGGCGAGAAACAATACATGATCAATACAAAACCGGAAGAGTAGCTGTTCGTTGTCTGTGCGACAAGAATCGATTCCGAATCGAAGTGATTCCATAGAGCTCGGACTACCGAGTTAGGCATTCATGTCGCCCGCAAGGAACACAATGACAATGCTTCTTGCTTGACGAATGAGCCCGGATAGCTCTCGATAGAAAGTATATGCCTGAGTGTCAGACCTGAAGTCCGTTGGAGTATACGCTGACACTACAAACGGGGATCGCTTTTTCTGTTCAGAGATTCAGCCCGATTGAGCTGGATAACCGGACTGCACGAACTATTCACTGGGGTCCAATCCAGCAAAGCGCGTACAGCTCTGGGGATGAATTCAACTCCCATGGAACGTGTTCCACGAGTCATCGCTTCCGGATCACCGGACACTGAGAGAAATGTGGAAGAGCTAAGTCGTCCTGAGATGCATAACCACGCCAGAGTCTTCTGAGCGTGCTTCGGATACACCACATATATCAATCTTAATGGAGTATAAGGTATCGGCCAGCATTGCCTGTTTAGAAATAAATCGTTCAGCTGTAGCACCCTTTCGGTGGCTAACTGTCATGCCACCCGAAGGAAGCACGAGGGCTGGGATACTGTCAAGTTGCCCAAGTCTAGACAGGGGAAGTCGAGAGGCAGAGGTCGGGTTCGAACCACGGACCTTCCGGTCAGTAAATTCGCGCTCCAACCACTTGGGCCATCTCGCCCCCATTGCCTGTTTGCTAATTTGCCATAGTACGGACGTTGAAAGCTCCTATGTAGAAATGATATCGTGGATCCAGCAGTTACTTTGTTTGTCGTGCTATATCCTTAGACCGAAGTGGCTAACAATGGCAGTCGTACCAGTAACAAAACCCCCTATGTAGACTCAGACGCGTCTTTTGAGATTCAACAACACATATTTCTGACGCTACATGTGGCGCAAACTGGTAACCAATTCAGGCCTTCGAGAACCGTGTATTCCACTAGTTTGTCACATCACCATCAGAGCAAAACGAGACCTCCGACATACCCGTAAGGTTCTACAACTTGTGTTAACTCCTATATTTCTTAGAGCCAGGTTTGAGAACCTACGTCCCGCAGCATGACTTTGCATTTTGTGGGCACGTAGCAAGTTCCGAACAACCAGATGACCTCGGTCAGGTTTTAGGGAAAAGATAATGTAGTCTGCATAATCCAGGTCAGCAAGGTTCCCATTCAATGGGTGTGAACATCGGGGGTTTAAGAGACCCTCCGGAATACGCCTCATTACTTAGTCTACAACAAAAATGGACTGGACATATTTCTTTAAGCTGTAACAAACCCAAAGTCAACGCGCTGGTTGGGATACTCTGTTTACCCAATCTCAGACAGGAGCAGTCGAGATGCTGCGGTTGAGTTCGAATCGCGGACCCCCGGTTAGTAAGTTCTCGCCTTAACACTTGGCGGACTGTAATAGGGTCCATACGTTCCCTCAATCCAGTTCAACTTATCCGTTATAAAACGTGCAACATAGGCACATTGGTATCAGCTGCTACAGTTTCGATCACCGGGAAACGAGAGTGCGGGACAACCAAGCCTTGGAGGCGAAGGAATGTTCACTTTGTTTGGAAATCGGGTAGCTACGTATTGAGGGCGGTAGCTTTTATTCACGAGCGCCAGTGACTGCGCGATTGGGCCATTTCCGCCGATGTCATTAATTATTGGTGATTTGAGTCCCCGGGGTCCCCGTCCAGGGAGGCGGCAGTTGCTCACCCGACTAAGTTTACTGGTTAGTGTTTTCATACTTCGTTGCCAGGTTATACGGTGTCCACCTCTCGGTCGCTTCCATTCGCCACAGGGCTGGGCGAAAATAGTTCTGCGAGGCAGGCGAATCCTGGTATGCGAAGTACATGTGCTGATCAGCGTAACCCATGAAGAGCGAGTAATTCATCCGTCAAGGGGAAGTTCATTCCTCTTAAGACCATCTGGCGTACCTCAGAACTGCTAATCCAATGTCCCCAACAGACCTGACCAATGCCTTGGAGACACCGATAGTCAAACGCTGACATCTTCCATAAGTACTCTGCGCGCAGGGGCCACCTCTATGATACATAAACAAATAATGGTTATACGGCAGTGAAGCATTGGTGTTGAACATTGATGTCATGCTGTCGATGATGATGATCCATAAAGTAGTATGGATCGCACCACCTGTGTAAACCATTCTCTTAACAGATAAGCGGACGTCACGTGGGTGCCAGAGGTGTCGGAGGCTGGCAAAAACTGTCCTGATCTTTCCGATTCGAGAAATAATCTCATCTCCAGCCAGTCCACCGGAACCTATTCATCTGCCCAGGAAAACAAATTTATCTACCACGTCGATTGGCTCACACAGCATCTGCATGCTCAGTTCCCGTGATGGAACGTCCCGAGTGTTTCGACTCCCGACGTTTCAGGGACAGGCAGAGAGATTTCAAGCAGCATATCCATAACAAAGTTGAAGAGGGAAGGGGAAAGAGGACAACGTTGTCTTACAACACCGGACGTAGTGAACTCAGGTGACAGCTTGCCGTATACTCATATGCGCCCACAGAGTACCCCCACGAGGGAGAGAAATTTGGAAAGGACATCTTCGATCACCACACACTGCCGAAGTTGCTGACGAACGACAGAATCAAAAGCAGCTTTCAAATCCAGAAAAACTACCAACGTGGGACGTCTGAAGGAGTGGCGCTGTTCAAGGATTCGTCTCCGACAGGGGCGAAAAAATAGTTCAGCTGTAAGACCCTTCCGGTGCCTAGCTGCCATGCTACTCGGAGGAAGCACGAGAGCTTGGATACTGCCAGGTTGCCCAAGCCTAGACAGGGGAAGTCGAGAGGCAGAGGGCGGGTTCGAACCACGGACCTTCCGGTCAGTAAATTCGCGCTCTAACCACTTGGGCTATCTCGTCCCCAAGGGGAGAGCCCAGCTTGATTCTCACGAATTTCTTCCGATTATCCATCAACCTGCGCAAAATAATGCCAGAGAACACTTAATATCGGACGGATACCATGCTGATATCACGATGGTTTGCACGTAACGTTCTTGATCCCTTTTTTGAAAACTGGGATGACGGTCGAGGAGCTCCATTCGACCTATATCCTGTTTTCGTTCCAAATCTGCAGTGTGGTTGTCAGACTGTTTAGGACCTCCCCTCCTTTGAAGAGTGCGGGGTGCAGACCAACTGGGTCCGGTGCCTTGTGGCGCTTCAGGATTGAAATCTCACGCTGGATTTTGGTTGCTGATGGTGGGTTGGTGTCAATGCTCCATTCGGGCTCGCTTGGTTTTTCAAGTGATTGTGTTGAAGGAGACCAAGTGAACTGTTCCTTAAAGTGCTCAGCCCACCCTCAATTCGGCGACCGAGGGAGTGAATTGCTGTTCCGTCTTTTTCGCATATTGTCTCACTGACAACTATCTTCTTTTGAACCGTTGATCAGATCAATTGAAACAGGGTGCGGCTGTCGCCCGCAGCGAAACCATCTCCTGGGCCTCCGAAATCCACCAAGGTCCTGTCATTGACCCGTTGATCAGATCAGTTGAAACAGGGTGCGGCTGTTGCCCGCAGCGAAATCCTCCGAAATCCACCAACGTCCTGTCACTCTTCAAGCTCCTGATTATCCGGTGCGTGCGCCATCATAATCTCTAGTTGCTGGTACGGCCTTTCTGACAGCAATGAGGTCGGCTGATCTCGAAGATACCCAGTGTTCATTGAGTTGAGTCATTTGGGTTAGACAAAGAGTTCTGAAAGCTGACAGCATTGATTTTGTAGCTCGCCTCCATTCATCCACCAAGCAATCTTCGTCGTCTACATGACTGTACGTTCCTCTTAGCTTTCTAGCCAGATCAGCTCGATACTCTCTAGCTACTGAAACTTGTCGAAGTTGATGGACGGAACTACTCTCTTTCGACACGCGTAATGCTGGCGGAGAGCGAAGTGCTAAGCGGGCCTGCACGATGGGGTGAACGGAGTCAAGTTGAGTACCTCAGAAGAAATGACAATGGTTAACTGAGGCTCTCGGTAAAGGTTTTCGTCAGAGGCTATTTGAACACCAGGGTTTTGGAGATCTTCCAGCGTTCGTCTCATCTCCACGACCACGAAGTGACCCAGGAATGTAAAGAGTGGGCATCCATGACGGATGGAGAGCTCGCCGTATATTTTAACAAGTCCAGAAGCCTGGGAATACGAGCTTATTATGTTCACGAACTTCCAGGGTAATGCTTGACAGACGATAAATAGACATCCATCAACTTTCCGTATGCCAGACGAACCGCATAGAGGCAAATATCAACATGTATCCAGTCAATCAAAAACACTTCCGCCCGGTAACTCAAGACTGTACTAACCGTTGCACATTTCACCGCAGCAGACTCCGGATCACCAGAGGTGCGTGGCCGAAACCGAGTGGAGACTGACGGAGCGGTTAGCTCAATCACCGCGCTTGCGTCTTGAATTCTTGTTTGAGACACGGCACACGTCTATGCCAATCGAGTCTAGTGTGAGTGCAAGAGCAGCTTGATATCCTGCTCGCTTCAGAGTACGGACATTGAAGGCGGCCAGATAGACTAGATTTTGAGGCTTGAAAATCGATTTGGAGATACCTGACGATGTCGGCGCAATGTGCCGAGCAGATGCTACATGCAAAACCGATGCGGAATCATCAGCTCCAAGTGCTGGGCCTAACAAGAAGGGAGTTATTAATGGAGTGGTAGAGGGTGGAGAAAGAGTACGTGAAAGAGAAAGGTGTCAACAGTGGCATGTTTTCGCTTACCCGCCATGCTGCATGCAGCGAGTAAGGCGGCCCGACTGATGGCACCACGAGACGGCCGGTGTACCATGAGCCAATCTTTTCGCTTAACCGCCCTGCTGCATGCAGGCTGATGGCACCACGTGACGGCCGGTGTACCATGAGCCAACCTGTGTATATGCAGTTCATGGTAGGTGGGCTGTGACAGTGTCAGGGCGCCCACACATAGGCGGGAGAACGATTAGGGCTCCCAACCAAAGCCTTTGACTTAAAAGCCTAACAAAAAGGCGGCGGTGCCTGGTGGGAAATGCAAATGCATTACAATTTCTACGAACAAGCCGTCACATGTTCCAACCCCAACGTGGAGGACCAGGAGACTGTGTTCGTCAGACCTCTAACCGTTGGCCAACCTGGTATGAGGGACTCTGTGAGTGTCGCGGGGACAGCTCAATGGGTCGCTGAGGTGCACAAACCGTCACATTACAGTAAGATCCAGTCCTCACGACGGAGCATTGTATGCGGACTCCTGCGGACGAGCACGCGTCTACTGCAAGCTTTCGCCTGAGTTAACTGCGTTCCAGTGGTGTAATACAAGGCTGGCCACTCCGGTCTTTTTCTCCAACCATGTCATTGATGTGCTGCTTCAAATTTCTCCAAAATCTCGGGTCAACTCGCTCACCTGGAATTATGAAAACTTTAACCAGTAAACCTAGTTGGGTAAACAAATTCCGCCTCGCTGGATGACGACGCCGGGACCAAACTCAACGATGGTTAATGACACTAGCGGAAACGTCCAGTCGCGAAGTCAATGGCACTTGTGCATTACAGCAATCACCTTCAATGTGTAGGTACCAGATTCGCGAACCAACTGGACTCAACATCGCCTCCAACGCTTGACTGTATGTCCCACACTGTCCCGCGTTTGGCGATTGAAACTGTAGCATCTTGAACCATTGTCAATGGTACAAAGTTTACAGATGATAAACTGAAACGAATTGTATGTTGAAGGAAATCCCACGGAACCTTCTGAAGTCTTCAAAGGATACTCCATTACATGAGTCAGTGTTCAGTTGTGAAACTGCCTAGCCCCGATCAAATGCCAAAACACTAGAGCGCACTAGAGTGACAGTTGGTACCAAGCGGTAGCCAATAACGCGTGAGATCTGGGTGAAAAAGTGTGTATTGGTCTGGTGAAAATAGGCAAGTAAAAGGGTTCAAAAATGGATAATAACAGACCAGATACAGTATACAGATAGTGAATCAAAGGAGAAATGGTTGAAATCCCGTTTGCGGCTACGTCCTGAGTCAATTTGTACAATTCCGAGAGTTTAGGGCAACATCGTGGACCAACCAGTCCAGCCCTCTGGATAAAACTTAGATCTGTGGAATCAATAACTGACAAAACAAATTACTTTTTGTAACCCAATCCATGGGCGATCTCGCTTGCAGCAGTAGACAACACATCCGATAAACCGTAGAACACTATGTTCTCATCTGTATATTTCGGCTTTTCGATGCCATACTTCGCATGGAAGGCCTCATCTGTGAGTTTCAAAGCCGACTTAAGGTCAGCAACTGTATAACTTTATAGGAAGGTAAAATCGCTGACTCACGTGGAATGTTGATGGCTCCTGGGATATGACCAACTTCCAGAAAATCCGTCGGATCCCGTACATCTATCAGAACCACAGAGTAGTCAGTTAATAGCAAGGCTAATTCGTTGTAGTTAATGGACCTCTTTCCACAGAGTGCATCTGGGAAACCAGCCTTAGCAGGTTTACCGGCAACTGTAGAGAACACCCGGGCGACCCGACCTGAGTTAAGCGAGGGATGGATGTATGCAGCGCATTTATGATAAATGTAACTAGCTTGTACACGTTGACCGGAAGGACCTTTGACAATAGGTCGAGCGAAACCTCGCAGAAAACAGACCGCGCGAATGGACATATGGGAGTACAAATATTGATTTGCCGCCGCAAGGTCACGGGGTCCAGCAGCGTGACATTCACGCCTTGTTAAACAGGATTGAAGTTGTGCAAAGCGTCTGAGATAGCTTTTCCTAGTCTTTCGTTGGCTTCTTCGGCCTCTACATTCACGGCAGGTGAGTAGCAAAGGTGACTGGGTCCAATAGCTCCTGTGGGTGTTGGAACGCGGTTCGTTTGAAGGAGATCCAGACTTAATGCATGCGAGGCCGGCGGCTAGA
>NW_008751663.1:2207978-2211908 GCF_000715545.1 Opisthorchis viverrini
GGCCGCCCGGAAGGATGTATACATCATTTAACATCCATGCATTTTTTGCCATAGACACATTCTGCGAACAACTGGCGCATATTTCACCGCACGGCTGGTCTGGACGACGCTGTACAGTAGGTTCTTCGTTCATCGTATTACAAGCACGCAGATTCCGACAAGACCTGTAGCTTCTGCGCCGCACCAATCCTCGATTCGTGTCCTATCCCACGGCCCGCTGGTTGTACATCACCCGAAAATGGGTCATGAACTCACGGTCCGGAATGATTCATTTCGGTAATGTGACCAACAACCGATTGGAGAATGCGAACGGCCGCCTTAAAGACCGGGTGCACCATTCCAACACGTTGGGGCATGGAGTTCAGAAGGTGTCCTTGCACGCCGAGTGGATCATGCGGGAGTTCGGGACGCATACGTCGTACCACTGCGACAGGCGGCAAATCCTGTAGGATGACGTCTACGTTCTAAACGTGGTCTGTCGAATGACGACATATGCGTGCTCTCTGGTTTTGAGGCACCTGGGTCCGCGACCACCGCGGCTGCCGTACGAAAGGGTTGGAACAAAGAAGGTAAGGTCGAGCTGCGCAAACTAACTTATAGTTTGCGGTGCAAACACCCAGATGCTCGCAAACTGTTGACACCTGTGCTGTAGAATGCACATGCCTTTTCTCTTAGTCGATGTGGCTTCCCTGCACACACCCGTTCTCTGTTTTTTGAGAACAGTCCGTTCCGAGCAGTGAGAACCTTTCATTATCTACTTTTCTCAGCTTGCTTCCCAATCCACCAACGATGGCTGTCGGATTACAACCTACCGGAAAACGGTTTACACGTTACACTTGTTCCCAAACCACCGCCGACAGCTTTCGACGGCCTTCGTAAACAACTGAACTGAGTGACGGATAAGCTTCAGAGGCTGGAACCCTGTAGAGCCACATCCATCTTTAAGCGATTGATTGTTCAGGGTCAAATCCTGCTGCGCCAATCCTCAAAGTGCAACTGACAGCCTGCCACTGGTGGTTGAGGATACTGCACATCAAACCAGATGGTGGTCTAGGAACGCAGACTTGACCTTTTGTGTGTTCTGTCGCCGGCTGACTACTACCAGTGACCGCTGGTGTGCAACGGACCGCGTATCATATCACGCCAACTGTTGTGATGGAGAACTCTGCCCGCTGTGTTATGGTGCTCTTCAGGCTTTTCCCAAAGGTGAGTCCACATGAAAATAAATTACTTTTGGTTCTTAGCTCCAAGCCCATGCAGAAAACGCAGAGGTGTGCTTGCTACCCGGTCCGTAAATAGGGCGTCTTATGATATGGACCTGGACCGAAGCACAGAGTCCCAGCACAGTGTGACCCGGAAGTCTGTGTGCGTCTGTTTTCGGGTCAAGAGTGGAACTAATCGACAGCCGTGAGTAAATGTTTGACAACTACGACTAACACTGTAGGGCGCAAGCTAGATGAAAGAGACGAAGATGACTTCATGTGACCCATCAGCTCCGGACAGTTGGCATGTTAGAGAGACCCCATGCATTTCATGTAAGTCTCGTATTTCTTGAGAGTTGCAGTAGATAGGCATGCGAAATAACCACTGAAGATGGCATTGTGTGAACAGGCATCTAAGGCAACAAAGTCTCTAGAGTGCATTTTGAGGTAGGTATCTCTACCAGTGTGTCAGCCGCCCGGTTTATGGTGATGTTCCGATAACCCAAATTATATCTTCCTCTATTTGCAGGAGGTCAACGGCCAGATGAACACTCCTCAGGAAGAAGAAAATACGCCTCTCAGAGGGACATATGTACACTTCAAAAGGACCAATATATCTCAACATTTCGTGACGCCCATCTTGGGCCTTTTCTTCGGTGCACATGGATGGGGCGCTCCAACATCGTGGACCCCTAGCCACATATTAGTCGTGTGCGTCAGTTTGGTTTGTTCAGCTGTCCGTAATGACTGACGTGTGTTCTAAGTGGCCATTTAGTTAGGCATCCTGTACTCCTAGCCAAGTGTTGGTCGTGTGCGTCAATTAGGTTCGTTCAGCTGTCCGGTATGGTCGCCGTATGTTCATGTTCCTAATCGATAAACCTCTGGGTCTTTCTAGCATAATTCGCAACCTATAATAGAAAACTCTGCTTTTTGCTAGCAAACGTGCACGACTTTTAGGAAATAACTAACACGGACTACGGAATTTTAACATGCAATAGGAATCATCGACCAAAGTTTGTTTGCACGAATGCACCTACGCATATTTTGCATCTCAAGAGACAATTTAGATTCTAGAATGTTCAGGGAACTTTTCCGGTGGAAAGCTACCTGAAAGTTTCGTTTATTGTTTGTTGTTTTAAGTGAACCAACATTTTCCACGATTCGCAATTATTTATCATCAGGCAACGTATTCACAGTCAGTGATGTTGAGCATTCGCTCACTTAAACAAATCGTCATGGTAAATGATTTTCAATAATACAGAAACATACACATTATACGTAGACAAGCCTGAAAATGCCGTAGATCTCGAGGAATCAATCGCATTGTGCGAATAATGAGCGGCGCATGCGAGAGGTGCACAGAATTCGCCAAATGGAATTTAATTTTCGAATCTACAACATGTCTTTCTTGGGCTAAAAGAGGCCGGCAATTGGATTCAGATTACGAGTCCAATCTTTTGAGCCCCATCTAGCCAGCCCTGGGAGCCGGCGAAGCTGGGAATGTATTCCACCAAATTTTCGCCAGAGTTATGATGGTTTCGGGTGACAATGAAATTCGATGGGCTGCAAAAGTATGAAAGCAAATTAGGATGGCTTGTGGGTTGAGCACATGCGGCACAAAATGCAATATTTTGGCCAAACGTATCTCTTTCACCTGCAAAAGTTTGGCAGCTAAAGGCATCGTGTGGCTAACAGACCTCTGTATGCGACATTTCTGCTAGCTTTTCGTTCATTTCCGTGTACTTCTACCAAGATACTGACCTTTGTGTAACAGTGCGAAAGGAGTCCAGGTAGGCCTTTCCATGTTCCACGGCAGTTAGATTTTTCTGCTGGGTACAATGATAATGTAATACAAAACAATCCAGTGTTGTTGTCACAGAGAATTCCACCTTGAATCCAGAGAGAAGCTTTTCAATCGAGGGAGGCCCAAGTTGCTTACTGGACCGCGGTCACATTCCTTTTGTGTTTATATGGACTTCATGGGAATCTGTGATCAGTGAATCCAAATCACTGAACGTAGGATTTTACAGTACACCGTTGTCAGATTTGTGGCTTTCACTCTTTAAGTGATTATAAACGATTGGGGCCACAGGTGTGCAGGCCACTTTTGACGGAGTGGAGCCGGAGGCCGGTAGTTCCTCAATTTTAACAATTATGGTGCTCACGCAACAGTCCTTGACGTCAAGGTCAACGCACGCGGCTAATGTATTGCTAGTTTCTGCACGTCCGACCCAATCTAGCCTAATGTTGTGACATGGGCTTGGGGTTGACCACCGTGATTTCATCGCCCGCCAAAAAAATAGGCGACCATAATTATAAAAGGTTGAATTATCCTAAAGCGGCCTGGATCCTTCCGACCAGTACTGTCAGTGACAACCACCGTTTGTGATGACTGCGAATAAACTGCAACATGATGTCTTCGGCAGTTAAATCTAAGCGCAAAAGAATCCACAACTACTACTGGGTTGTTCACAGGCCTAAGGTCAATTGAATTGTCGCCAAGCGGAAGCTGCTGATCGATTTCGCTTGAACGGAATCGATTTTTGAAAATGGCAACATCATCCAGATTACCACTTCATGGTTGAAAAAACTATATCCAATGCGATTTCGAGCGAAGTGTCTACATGCCTGTTTTTAGCAAACCTACCCTCAAGGTCAACATTTATCTTGAACTGCGAAACAGTGTCCAATGAAATAAGATATCACGATTTGCGGAAAATATGAGTCA
>NW_008751663.1:2213930-2219917 GCF_000715545.1 Opisthorchis viverrini
CTGCCACTGGTGGTTGAGGATACTGCACATCAAACCAGATGGTGGTCTAGGAACGCAGACTTGACCTTTTGTGTGTTCTGTCGCCGGCTGACTACTACCAGTGACCGCTGGTGTGCAACGGACCGCGTATCATATCACGCCAACTGTTGTGATGGAGAACTCTGCCCGCTGTGTTATGGTGCTCTTCAGGCTTTTCCCAAAGGTGAGTCCACATGAAAATAAATTACTTTTGGTTCTTAGCTCCAAGCCCATGCAGAAAACGCAGAGGTGTGCTTGCTACCCGGTCCGTAAATAGGGCGTCTTATGATATGGACCTGGACCGAAGCACAGAGTCCCAGCACAGTGTGACCCGGAAGTCTGTGTGCGTCTGTTTTCGGGTCAAGAGTGGAACTAATCGACAGCCGTGAGTAAATGTTTGACAACTACGACTAACACTGTAGGGCGCAAGCTAGATGAAAGAGACGAAGATGACTTCATGTGACCCATCAGCTCCGGACAGTTGGCATGTTAGAGAGACCCCATGCATTTCATGTAAGTCTCGTATTTCTTGAGAGTTGCAGTAGATAGGCATGCGAAATAACCACTGAAGATGGCATTGTGTGAACAGGCATCTAAGGCAACAAAGTCTCTAGAGTGCATTTTGAGGTAGGTATCTCTACCAGTGTGTCAGCCGCCCGGTTTATGGTGATGTTCCGATAACCCAAATTATATCTTCCTCTATTTGCAGGAGGTCAACGGCCAGATGAACACTCCTCAGGAAGAAGAAAATACGCCTCTCAGAGGGACATATGTACACTTCAAAAGGACCAATATATCTCAACATTTCGTGACGCCCATCTTGGGCCTTTTCTTCGGTGCACATGGATGGGGCGCTCCAACATCGTGGACCCCTAGCCACATATTAGTCGTGTGCGTCAGTTTGGTTTGTTCAGCTGTCCGTAATGACTGACGTGTGTTCTAAGTGGCCATTTAGTTAGGCATCCTGTACTCCTAGCCAAGTGTTGGTCGTGTGCGTCAATTAGGTTCGTTCAGCTGTCCGGTATGGTCGCCGTATGTTCATGTTCCTAATCGATAAACCTCTGGGTCTTTCTAGCATAATTCGCAACCTATAATAGAAAACACTGCTTTTTGCTAGCAAACGTGCACGACTTTTAGGAAATAACTAACACGGACTACGGAATTTTAACATGCAATAGGAATCATCGACCAAAGTTTGTTTGCACGAATGCACCTACGCATATTTTGCATCTCAAGAGACAATTTAGATTCTAGAATGTTCAGGGAACTTTTCCGGTGGAAAGCTACCTGAAAGTTTCGTTTATTGTTTGTTGTTTTAAGTGAACCAACATTTTCCACGATTCGCAATTATTTATCATCAGGCAACGTATTCACAGTCAGTGATGTTGAGCATTCGCTCACTTAAACAAATCGTCATGGTAAATGATTTTCAATAAGAAAGAAACATACACATTATACGTAGACAAGCCTGAAAATGCCGTAGATTTCGAGGAATCAATCGCATTGTGCGAATAATGAGCCATGCGAGAGTTCGAGGAATCAATCGCATTGTGCGAATAATGAGCGGCGCATGCGAGAGGTGCACAGAATTCGCCAAATGGAATTTAATTTTCGAATCTACAACATGTCTTTCTTGGGCTAAAAGAGGCCGGCAATTGGATTCAGATTACGAGTCCAATCTTTTGAGCCCCATCTAGCCAGCCCTGGGAGCCGGCGAAGCTGGGTAAGTATTCCACCAGATTTTCGCCAGAGTTATGATGGTTTCGGGTGACAATGAAATTCGATGGGCTGCAAAAGTATGAAAGCAAATTAGGATGGCTTGTGGGTTGAGCACATGAGGCACAAAATGCAATATTTTGGCCAAAAGTATCTCTTTCACCTGCAAAAGTTTGGCAGCTAAAGGCATCGTGTGGCTAACAGACCTCTGTATGCGACATTTCTGCTAGCTTTTCGTTCATTTCCGTGTACTTCTACCAAGATACTGACCTTTGTGTAACAGTGCGAAAGGAGTCCAGGTAGGCCTTTCCATGTTCCACGGCAGTTAGATTTTTCTGCTGGGTACAATGATAATGTAATACAAAACAATCCAGTGTTGTTGTCACAGAGAATTCCACCTTGAATCCAGAGAGAAGCTTTTCAATCGAGGGAGGCCCAAGTTGCTTACTGGACCGCGGTCACATTCCTTTTGTGTTTGTATGGACTTCATGGGAATCTGTGATCAGTGAATCCAAATCACTGAACGTAGGATTTTACAGTACACCGTTGTCAGATTTGTGGCTTTCACTCTTTAAGTGATTATAAACGATTGGGGCCACAGGTGTGCAGGCCACTTTTGACGGAGTGGAGCCGGAGGCCGGTAGTTCCTCAATTTTAACAATTATGGTGCTCACGCAACAGTCCTTGACGTCAAGGTCAACGCACGCGGCTAATGTATTGCTAGTTTCTGCACGTCCGACCCAATCTAGCCTAATGTTGTGACATGGGCTTGGGGTTGACCACCGTGATTTCATCGCCCGCCAAAAAAATAGGCGACCATAATTATAAAAGGTTGAATTATCCTAAAGCGGCTTGGATCCTTCCGACCAGTACTGTCAGTGACAACCACCGTTTGTGATGACTGGGAATAAACTGCAACATGATGTCTTCGGCAGTTAAATCTAAGCGCAAAAGAATCCACAACTACTACTGGGTTGTTCACAGGCCTAAGGTCAATTGAATTGTCGCCAAGCGGAAGCTGCTGATCGATTTCGCTTGAACGGAATCGATTTTTGAAAATGGCAACATCATCCAGATTACCACTTCATGGTTGAAAAAACTATATCCAATGCGATTTCGAGCGAAGTGTCTACATGCCTGTTTTTAGCAAACCTACCCTCAAGGTCAACATTTATCTTGAACTGCGAAACAGTGTCCAATGAAATAAGATATCACGATTTGCGGAAAATATGAGTCACGTATGGTGGGTAAACGCTGCAGTTAGTTATGCAGTAGTGATACTTTATGGAGCTTGCTACAACCCACATTGTCCTAGCTCACGCAATATATGTCCGATTATACTTTCACTAACTTAAATTTGTTTTGTATTTACCGCTCAACTAGATGGATGGGGAACCCGGCGTTTCTGAGTCTAAAGAACAGTTACTCCGAGTGATAGCGTTTCGGCTATCTGGTTACGCGTGCCAATCCACGAAAACGACCAAGAAATCCGAATTCTGGAATCACGGTACTATTGCAAATACAGTAATATACATATTCAACAAACCTCAACGGATTCTCCTCTACAGATACCGTAAGGTTACAAACTAAGTCGGCACAATTACCAGCCTGAGGATAAACGCAGATCACTTCGTCTCAAAATCGATATCGTCACAACCAAGCAGATATCAAAGGCGAGCGACCGCAAAAATCACAATGTCCGACCAAAGTCCGTGAGAGTTATAAAAATAGTTCAGTAAAACAAGAAGGTTTCAGTTCAGTTAGTCAAGCGGAATAAATATGGGGATTGGCTGTCACATGGGATTGGAAACGGTAGCACATTGTTGGTGAGCTTTCTTCCACACCGCCACACAAAATCACAGTGGATTTTCTGCCACCAAGCTATGGTCATTCTTGGCTCAAATATTTTACCGACTCCAAGTTCCTAGTGGACCTACAGGAGCTCATCAAGTGAAACTCGCTCACGCGCCAACCCCCGGTGGATTCCCTGTTTTTGATGAGTTCGAAAACCCATCTCCCACCTGCGGAGAGTTGAGCGCGTGGTTACTATAACCTTCGCCACCCTTACTCGCATCCTCCATCGGACCGATCTTACGCAGATCCCTCCTTAGCCTGCCGTCTCGTGTGCATACAACTACGGTCCTAATGAAACCGATACCTGACGTTTCGCATTCATCAACCACACCTACGGGTCACTGTTCCCGAGAAAACGCGCCTGACTGCACCAGGACTACATCCCCTTTCCTGGAGTTCCTTTGAGGTTTCAGCCACTTAGTCCTTTCTTGAAGCAGAGGTACGTATTTCTTCACCAAGCGCTTCCAAAATACTTGAGTCAAGTAGTTCACCTACTGCCAACCCCTCGTATACGTCCCTGTTATACTTTCCGGCACAACTCCGTGTACCCGTTGTTGAGAATGAGCAGGTCATTAAGTGTCAATGCCGGCTTGTCGAAATGGTTAGTTTGAGTGGGTACAATAGGGCGTCCATTCAATACCCGCTATGCTTCCGTTAGAAACGTTACCAGTTCTTCGTCACTCGTATTCTGCTCATTCACTGTCGACCTTAGTATCCGTCTTACGGAACGTATGAGACTTTCCCATACTCCGCCTCTGGCTGGTCAACAGTGTGGCGAACAGCCATTTGACGTTACACCACATTAGTTCATCGCTGATGCGGGTATGCGATAATCGGTCTACGGCTCGTTTCAATTCCATCTCCGCTCCGACGAAATTAGAACCATCATCACTGTTAATCTTTTTTTGGGCTCCTCTTCGAGCTGTGAAACGCATCAGCGTCTTGATGAAGGGATCAGAAGATAATGGGTAGGCCATTTGAAGATGCACCGCGCTCATCTGTAAGCAGGTAAACAAGCAGCCGTACCATTTTGGTCTTTCTTCCATTCTAAATTGCCAGCGGTCCAAAATAGTCACACCTAACTATCTTGAAGCGATGCCAGCCTGGCTGTATCCTGTCAATCGACAGTGGCGCCACAGCTTGTCGTGAAGCCGTTGTAAGGTTCCTTCGACACATCCAGCAACTGTGGAGCACCCGCTCAGTCATCGATACTCCTTGATTGACCCAATACCTTTGGTGCATTTTCGGATAACGTATGCGATAGTCCACAGTGCATATTCGGCACGCGAGCATTCCAGACTATCAGCCTGGTGACGTTATGCTTCGGGGGTAGTATGATAGGATATTCAGCAAAATGCGGCCATAAGAGTTTATTCAACCTACCTCATATACATAACAAGCCGTCTGTCAATATCGGGCATAAGCGTATTAGTTTGTGGTTGCGTACACTTCGTTTGTCAACCTTACCGGCGCGTTCTAATTCCAGCATAATTTCTGGGTATAACGTCTTCTGGACCATGCAAATAATATCACGCTCAGCTTGCATCGCTTCTGCGGGATTCAATCTCCCAGTGTTCCGTGAGGATTTAGTTGAGCCGCTAGCTATCGTTATCAGGTGTTTTAAACCTTATCAACCATACCACAGATCGTAGAAGTTTTGACTAACCGGAACACCTCTCCAATAAAAGATGCAACCCAGTTGGTTCCGAAGCAGTGGCCACGTTTACCAAAGCGTGTTTCGTTTTCAATTCTATTCTTTCGGGAATGAAATTCGGTTCGTAGCGCGATGACTGGGCCTCGGACGCTTTCAGAAAGGACGGCTTCTTGAACCAAGAGAAAACAGCAGTCAGAGAAATCACTCCTCTGGAGGCTAAGTCTGCTGGATTGTCCTCACTCATTACGTGACGCCAATCACCGGGTGACGATAACTGATAAATCGTAGAGATTTTGCTTGCCACGAAGGTACTATAGTGAGTGGCAGTATTCCGATGCAGCGGAAAACGCGTATAGAAAAGCTCCCTTCTACTCAGTGCCGAGTACTACGCAATGTGGTCAACGATTCCGCATTTGGCAAAATTGTCCGGGATCTCAGCCTTCCGATCCGAGTCCATGGAGCATGCGTAAACACCAAGGAGGAGCTGGTGGTTGCTTGGGGTGAAAGTCTGCACAACAGCGCTGACGGTCGCGGTTTACGATAGTTGGTCACTTCGCCTCTCTCGAATCGATGGCTCGTATTCCCAGAACGAGTGTTTCCACGGATATTTATCCGGGGTATCCAGCTCCGATGCAACCTGCTTAGGACGAGGGTTAGAAGCGCTCGGCATGGTCATGGTGGCCAGACGATCTTATGTCGTGGAAACTGTGGCCAACCGGAGAGTTTGGTGCATATTTTGCAATCC
>NW_008751663.1:2220470-2253614 GCF_000715545.1 Opisthorchis viverrini
ACCTCATCAGACTGGCACTGTTCTTGGCATGATTTCGAATGAGACGTTTCTCTCTTTTCTCCCATATTCTCCTGTTACTCTTTCGCATTCACTTTTTATGTTTGTGACCATGCTCTTCAAAAATAAATGATAATATGAAGCACTATAGGTGAGTCCGTCCAATAAACTGTTCTTGTGAACGAAAATCCTGCTTCCTTCCTCAGTTCCTCCTCCATCCTTGCGGCTGGTCGCGCGGCATTCAGCTCAAGCCCCGGTATTGTTACCTATTTCAAAGGCGCGAACCTGGATTTGGCATATGTCATCATGCCTGTGAATTCCTCGGGTTCGACGCACCAGCAACAATACCCAACCACATCACACTCGACCTCAGAGGCGTCACTGAACATTTGTGAGTCTACGTTCGCATCATAAATGTGAACAGGTTTGACGCAACGGGGTATTTTTAGCTCGCTCAGTGATCTCATGCTTTCCAACCATCTCTGCGACTCCTCTGAGACTCTCTATTACATATCCATCTTCCTAAGCGGAAACCGCCCTTCGATGGGACTCGACTAAGTTCATGCACAAATCTTTGAGCCACGTTCACATCCGGTAGTGATGCTAAATGATGATCAACTTAGAAGTGTCCATCAACCGATTGTTCCCCCTCAGTCATGCAATTCGACCCCCAGTCTGAGATTGTCTTTCTCAAGGCGAAATTGGCACAAATGGTGAGAACTTGGCGCCAAATGAATGGGATGTCATTTGAGATTGCTTCGGCCCACTGGTCAAGTCAGAAAGCACATTGCAAAGGCTTGTTCAGCCACTACGGTCTCACCTGAATCTATCGATTCAAACTCGATCCTGAGACTTCCAACCTCAACTGTACAGGTTCTACCCGCTGTTGACCTACCTCATCAAGTAAGACGTTCCTTGCCAATGTTACATTCGACCCACTGTCCAACAATGCGCACCTGAGAACGCTTCCTTGCGGACCTTTCACACGAACCGGTACGACGCCAAGGTAGGTTCCTGATTCTGTCTGGGATGTCGAGTTGCACAAACCAACCAGTGTGGTTATGTTGGCATCCGGTATTACATGTGATAGACGGTGGTGAGACCTCAAGCTCTCTATACCACACTTCTTAGGACAATCGCATTTGTTACTAGCATGGCCTGGTTTTAGGCATACAAAACAGTCGCTTCCTTCTTGCCACACGCCATCTTGCTTGCGTTGGTAGGTCAGTAAACTTACGACATTGTGCCAGCCTTACTCTGCTGTCGCAAAAAGGGCACGAGTCATAGGTTGCCTTCTGAATAACAAACATGTTATGGCGCCTTTTGCTGCCTACTCAATGATGCAGCATTTGAGGACGATGGTGCCCTGAGCATATGTTAAGCATACCATAGCAGCTGCGAGCGATTCGGGCTTCTTGAGAAACGAAGCTGCATAAGTCAGAGAAATCTATCTGTTTTCCAAGGTTGTCCACAGAGTCAGCCAACCTCGCCCAGTTCCAACGAGCATCCTTCGATAACGTGCGGATAATGCGCTCTATGATCGAGACGGAATTCATGTTATTAGTATGATTAATCTGACTTGGAGCAATGTGACAGTTTTGAACATCTATCGATAAACTAGACAGTGAATCTGCATCATCATGCAATGGTTTCATTTTCTTGAACAGATCATCCAGTATGGCCCTGGCCACCATATGTTCCCTCCCAAACAGATCTTTGAGTATTTCCTTCGCTCTACCGTAAGCAATCCCAGGGGGCAACATTACGCAGTCTGCCACGGCTTCCTTCTCTGTGTCCCTGCAGTAATGAATCAAACATAACATCCTCTGTCCACTATCTTGCACTCTATTCTCTATGTAGTATTTGAACTGTTGCATAAATCTCCAGTATCACCTTGGATTGCCATCGGAAGCCTCTAACTCCAATCCGGGTAAGTCTGTCTTAACCACGCAACCAGTCAGTTGGGCCGCTGGTGCCTCACATATGAGTGTGCTACTTCCCATGCCGGCTAGGTAATCCTTTACCTTAACCTGTGTGTCAGCCTGCACGTCAACGATGGAATCATTGTCTGAATCCAGCTCTAACTCCGCTAAAAGCATCCATTATGCCCCCTCAAAAGCTGCAGTTCCTTCTCCATTTCCTCTGCCTTAAGCTGTGCCCGCAACAACGCAGCTTACATGATTCAGAGCCAGGAGGTGAATCAATAGCTAAAGGATTGCCGGCATGGCTGACTTGCCCCGACTCCATTAACGAGCCTTTCTCCATAATCTTTTCCGAGTCCGCAGACCGATGAGTACTGTTACGGTTATATAATTTTTAAGTTTAAGCCACCCGTGTCCACGAAAACGACCAAGACATCCGAATTCTGGAATGACGGTACTATTGCAGAGATAATAATATGCACACTCAACAAATTACAACGTGTTCTCCCCTGCACATACCGTAGGGTTACAAAATGAGGCAGTACAATCACCAGTCTGAGGATAAAGTGCAGATCACTTCGCCTCAAAATCGATATCGTCAAAACGAAACAGATATCGACGGCGAGAAACCGCAAAATACACAATGTCCGACCAAAGTCCGTGAGAGTTATAAAAATAGTTCAGTAAAACAAGAAGGTTTCAGTTCAGTTGGTCAAGCGGAATAAATATGGGGATTGGCTGTCACATGGGATTGGAAACGGTAGCACATTGTTGGTAAGCTGTCTTCTACAAATAGTGCTGGACATATTCATTTCGTTCAGAAAACTCGTACTGAATTTGAAGAGTATACTACTTGCGGATGACGATGACCAGTGCATGTAAATGGAGTTTTCTGGTGCAGTGCTTGATTTGATGGTGTAAATTTTTGGGTTGGATTCACGACATCAAAGATTTCCATCGCGTATGACGAAACGTAACACACCTCCGTAGCCGGTTCTGGAGAGTCCCCAGGGATGCGACTAGAGAAGGTTCCCGGCGGATGGCCTGGGCCACCGCAAAGGAAAACCACGCAGAGACGTTTGAATCACCGTCCAACAACCAGGAATCCGTGAGGCCGTTCTAGACGGCTAGGATGGAACCGGATGTGCCTCTATCGTGTCCGTCGCCAGTCTGCAGTAGTAATTTGATCGTTCCTTCACCATACTGGACTCATTGTCTATCAAGCGGTTGCCGCCTGACCATTTCGTTGAAGGTGTACAGCCGGTGTTTGGTGCCCAGTCGTGGTTGGCAATGGTAACTGACCGGTTGAGCGTGTAGGAGCTGGTGCTTCTGGCATAGGCACCACTGGTCTTGTTGCAGTAACAGAAGCAGAGTGAGGAGGAGGACGTGGAGGACGTGCAAACCAAAGTAGATGAGCTAATCAAACAGACTAAGGGCGTTAAGACGGGATTGCGGAGACACGGTCGAACGAGTCAGTGCTACAGCTTTGCCGCGTCTAGCCAGTGGAAGTGTGAATGACGCCCTAATGGATTACATATAAACAGTGACTTCTTGGATTGCTCTACATTTCCCGGGTTGATTGCGATTAGTGCTGGGACACAGGCTGCGCTAGAAGCCATTGTCAATTTGGACTCGAAAAGAGAGCCTTTCATGGCTGATACAAGAGCCAGGGCTTAACCGAGACAGGGAACGAAAAAATCTGAATACAAACGTGGGTATTTAAGGCGAATGAGCAATACCGACTGAAAATTAACGGATTGTTAATGCACTCGATGCGCCAAGGTGACGGCCCCGTGTCGCACGAGTCCCTGATAAGCCCAGACAGAAGAGACAATTTTGAGAGTGGATTTTCTCAAGATCACACAATACGTGGTGAACGTTACATACAATGAGCTGATGGCGAAGAGTGGCCCAGTCAAGCTTGAACGTTACTCAAGCACTACCATGAGCGAACTGCATGTCCGGAAGCTACCATCGTGTAAGTTGATGTCAGGACAGCCTGTGGTCAAGAAGTATTCTAACCTATTTTCAGGCAAGGGAGATCGGTTTGGCTTCTGCTGTCGGTTGAAAACGAAATTTCCTTTTCGTTCTAACGCGTAGACTATACGGCTTTCGTCCTGTTCCGCTTCATCTACGGGGGGAGGTCCGTAAACAGGTTGAAAAATGACAAAGTGCAACAAACCAAAAGTACCCGCAACCTATACGTCGTGTCTGTGAGGATAAACGAAAATTAACCTTGCGCGGATTTCCGGCGTTCGAATGAAATGACCGTGAATCGGGTTGCAACTGCGGACATTTTCTAGTCCCTCCAGCGTCCCCGGAATTTTACGGTCCAAAAGTACCCGCAACCTATACGTCGTGTGTGTGAGGATAAACGAAAAAATAACCTTGCGCGGAGTTCCGGCGCTTGAATGAAATGACCGCAAATCGGGTTGCAACTGCGGACGTTTTCTAGTCCCCCCAGCGTCTCTGGAATTTCAGGGTTTTCGACTTGCGTCCCGGATATTCGAAACTATCTATCAAGGCGGAGGCGGGGAGGGAACAGTTGTTAAAACCCAATATAATTCCACAAGGAGTCCGCTTGCCTTATTGGGGGCACCGCTCAGATTCTGGCGCTTGATGCTTCGTTTAAAGAAGGAATAACAGAAGGTTGCCGCTCACGGATAGGGTGCTGCGCTGTCTCCAATTCCAAGAATTCTTTACGGTTGTTTTTTGTACGAACAGCATACTTCAATTGGTCTGCCAATGATTTGGACACGATTGCTGCCCCACTGCACTATTTGCTTGAGAAAATTCGAAAATTCGGATTGAACAGAAGAGCACATGAGTCTTTCGAACGTGTCAAGCGCGAATGTGGGTCCAGCAATTGACTCTCAATGGAATTTTTACTGCTGCAACGGACGATGGTGACAGCGATGTCTTCGCAGAACATAATCAGAAGAATGGACTCATGGAATATGTCAGTCATGTCCTGACTAAGGCTTGGAAGAAGAACTGAACTATTGAGGAAGAAACTCTAGTGGTCGTCTGGACTTTGGATTAGTGAAGGACATAATTGCTGGGACAATGCTTTTATATTAGGATCGACCACAATCTTCTGGAGCGAATGATGAACATCAGAGATTCTCGCGGAATGGTGGCGCGCTGAGCACTCTGGTTGCATGAGTACGACTTTACGATCCGACACGTGCGAGCTGTTCTCCAGTAAATGTTCCTAGACTTCTGTTCAAAAGTCAGGTCCGCCACTCCTTCTGGTGGTGCATAACTTGTCGATTAGTGAAGGACATAATTGCTGGGACAATGCTTTTATATTAGGATCGACCACAATCTTCTGGAGCGAATGATGAACATCAGAGATTCTCGCGGAATGGTGGCGCGCTGAGCACTCTGGTTGCATGAGTACGACTTTACGATCCGACACGTGCGAGCTGTTCTCCAGTAAATGTTCCTAGACTTCTGTTCAAAAGTCAGGTCCGCCACTCCTTCTGGTGGTGCCATAACTTGTCAAACGTGCTATTTTTGCACTACTTGGATATAATTCACCATTGTGGCTAGTGCTATTCGTCTTAATCAGCACAACACGCACTCGTCCGTTTTCTAGCCACCCAGGTATTCTCTGTTTCACAGGATAAAAAATAATTGCCGTCAGCGTTTTGACAAGCATATTTTGCTGGCCGACGTTCCAAAGACCCCCCGGTTCCTTGTCTTCAAATGGACGTAAACATGGGCATGCACCGAAGTAACTAACTTCATCGGAAGTTGAGATACAGCAACTAAGGTCCCGATATTTGGTGGAAATGCAGATAATTTATATGATAACGTAACAGATGAGATGAGCTCGGCATATTCACCACTGCTAGCACAATTGACAATTACGTCCTCTAATTCTGGGTGCTCACCATGGAAATGCAACAGGAAGCATCCTTGATCCTAGTTTGCAACTCTTAAGATTCCCATTCAATTCTCCACATACCATGAACGTTTAATTCTTTCACTAGTTGCATGAGTTACACGGGGCCACTGTGGCGTCAGAGGCCCCGGATTTAACTTGCTGTTGTAGCTCACCTGCGCAAAGAGCACTTTCTGCAAACCCGTTTGGGGCGACACAGCATCTCTGTTTTTCGAGCATTCTCATCGGGGAACATTCCATTTTGCATCTTGCACATATTACGAGAGCGCTTCAAACTGGATTCTAGTATCAGCATTGCGTCAAACCATGTCTCTTGTCAGTGGCATCTAGTTCGATTACGAACCTATTAAACACAGGGAAAAGGACAGATATTCCAAGGTCGTAGAAAGTGGAGCAATATTCAAATGCTTTTGTGCATTTTCGCGCCAGCTCACGACGGTGTAATTTGGAAAGACTTCATTTTACATAAAAAGTCACTCTAATAACAGGGAATATCACCTATACTCAAATGCCTTCAGTGTGATATAAAATGTGGCCTATGACCACCTTACGTTTTCTGCTACTTATCCTCATCTTCGTTGTTTTGGTCTACCCATCCACTGAGGACAAGCTCATCAATGGTACGTGTCCATCAAGTAAGAAAACAGCATGCGTTGATGGTATCCTGATTCCAAAATGGGAACCATCCACCGGTCTCAGTGTTGGTGATAAATTGGCCAGGGCAACGATATATTTTGCCTGTCTACTCTATTTATTCCTTGGAGTTTCTATAATAGCAGATCGGTTTATGGCAGCCATCGAGGTGATCACATCGAAAGAAAAGGAAGTAACAGTGCGAAAGAAGAATGGCGAAGTTCAAACTATATACGTACGCATTTGGAATACTACGGTTTCCAACCTCACACTAATGGCTCTGGGTTCATCAGCACCTGAAATTTTATTATCTGTTATTGAAATCATCGGTAAAAATTTTGAGGCTGGAGATCTCGGGCCTGGAACAATTGTTGGATCTGCTGCTTTTAATTTGTTCGTCATCATTGGAATATGTGTGCTGGTTATTCCTGAGGGAGAGGTTCGACGAATAAAACACTTGAGCGTTTTCTTTATAACAGCCTCGTGGAGCATTTTCGCCTATCTCTGGTTGTACCTCATTATAGCAGCTTTCAGCCCAGGGGTTGTCGAAATTTGGGAGGCATTGCTCACATTCATTTTCTTCCCCATAATAGTTATCTGCGCGTACATCGCTGACACAAAAATATTTTTCAAAAAGTTCCTAAAGAAGAAGTTCCGCGCAGCTGGAAGACTCAAATCAATAGACATAGACGCAGAGTACCCAAACCATACCGAGGAGGTGACGTATGTCCCAGAGTCAGATGATAGCCAGGTTTCTGAATTCGAACGTACCAGACTAAACTACGTCGATGCAATCAAGGAGATAAGAAAGAAGAACCCAAATATAGACATGAAACAATTGGAAGAAATGGCGCAACTTGACGTTTTAAGCAAGGGCCCAAAATCAAGGGCTTTCTACAGGATGCAAGCCACGCGCCAGTTAACCGGGAGTGGAAACGTTATAAAGAAGGCGAAGGTTGAGCGTAGGATGTCGTCTGACGATCAACGTATGGAAAGTGAATCATACGCTCCGCATGTTCAGCGGATTTTCTTTAACCCTGGGCACTACACTGTTATGGAAAATGTTGGCACCTTTCCCATAACTGTCAGCAGGGTTGGAGGTGACTTGGATGCCGTTGTTTCAGTGAACTACTCTACTGTAGACGGTACGGCAGTCGCGGATGAAGATTATGTGCCAGTTTCTGGTGTGCTTGTATTTAAAGCTGGCGAAACGCACAAGCAGTTCTCGATCACCATAATCGACGATGATATTTTTGAGGAAGACGAACACTTCACTGTGATATTAACTGATCCAACTGTCGTTCATTCCAACACCTTTGTGGAGCCCCTCCTTGTGGAGCCGACAAAAGCTACAATTATGGTATTGGATGACGACCATTCAGGAGTATTTCATTTTGAGCAGCAAGCAACGTCAGTTCCTGAATCATGCGAGTATGCTGAATTGAAGGTGCTAAGAGATTCAGGTAAGCGGGAATGCAAAGTTTTACCGTGCTGTACATCTAACTTTTAAGTAGATTAATGATAGTACTAAGCAATTGGGTGTGTGTAAAGTTTTGAGTTAAAATATAACTTAGGCGGATTCACCATTTTGATTTATCGTGCGATGAAGCTGCTTAGTAAAAAACACACCATGTTCTTGATTTTTGAGGCTGTCTTGGTCACAGGCAAAAATAATACAAGATACATTTTGGACACACTGGCTGCTGTAGATAAAATGTCACTAATAGTAATTATGGACTGCGAAAAACAGAATTTTTGAAGTGAAATATACACAGATCATTTTTTTCAACGTTTCATTGTTCTGCAACTTCTGCGTAAGTTTACGATATGGAATTCACGGCTCCGTAAGTCTACTTAAATTGGAAACGCCATTTTATTCTATGGAACATTCTGTTTCTGACACCTGACGAAACTTTTTCCCGAATGCACTAAGTAGGAAGCTGTAACTAGTAAAATGTTTCTATTTATGCTACTAACTGGCCGCATGTGCTTGCATTTACTACGCCGAAATTTATTGGAATGAAAAAAGACTGGAGCGCTTTTTCATTTGCTCCTGTATCATACGGCAAAACTGGCAGACACTTTAAAGCTTAGCCTTTCCTTTCAATCGTGGATAGTTTTGTTAAATAGGGTGATATCTCAGAAAATTAATTTACTGAGACAAGTATATTTAATATTAATGCTTTTAAATTTATGCTTAAAAAACTTAGATTCTACCTCATCGTTTTAAACTGATCAATAAAATTTTCGTTCCGAATCCACCCACAATACTATCTGGTTTTTGATTGTACTCAAAAATTTTATGTAGCGATGCATTGAAGCCTATTTCAAACCCAACTTATGCCATTTGTAGCAATGGATTTCTCTCCCGTCTATCTCGGTTGTTTTGGAAACTTTGTTCCCACGGTCCGGAAAATAAAAAAAAAAGGTTTAAACAGGCGTTTGAAAACGCAATTTTAGAAAAATGTACTTTAGTTTAAGAAGGAGTTGCAGTCATCTAGATGATGAAACAAAAATAAAAAGGCTGAAATGTAACGCAGATAACCATAAATCTTGGCAATTTATGTGGCCAACACGTTGAATGCTGCACAGTGTCTGTCCTTCGGAACAAGCTTAAAACAGAAAACCAAAGCAGCATATTTTGGTAACACTGTTTTGTACTTCTTTCTGGTTCAAAAAAATTAATGTATTCCGAGGCGTATAATATCTCGACTTTTTCAAGTGAGACCTCCTCATGCTGTTCATTTGTCACAGTATAGCCTTTCAAATATTCGTTCGCCTAAAGTGTATGAGCTATTATTCATTGTCAGTAATGATTGGAAAAAACTCTCAAGCATAGCAAGGAGGCCAGAACTGGCTTGCACTAATTCAAATGCAGCCCCCATTGAAAAACCTTGGTAGCACTACAGACACCCGACAACAAGGTTAGTGGAAGAACGTTGAATGCTGTCCACAGATAAAAAAGTAACGCATAACAGTGAGCTTGGTGCCAGCAACTTGGCTTCCACGGAAATACCAGCATCATCCCTCACTTCATCAACGTTTTAATTCGGAACATAACCCGTCGTGAATTATATCGGTTGCTTCCAGTGTGGGTAGTTTTGTCCTACATAATTAAAGGTTTTGTAAAGCCACGAAGTTCGGAAAGCAAGTTGCGCAATCCAGGGTATAGCTCATCATGTAATCAACAGTATAAAAGGTCCGCTGGAAAGCAGCCACCATTTTGAGGGCCCAAGTTACCTGAGATTCTAAGAGTCCATAATAACTGATGGTTGAATTCATGGGTTTTACACGACTGGTGGAAACCGCAAAGCGAGGCAATTTTCCACCCTCGTCCTCATTACCAAAAGCAATTACATCGGTGTTGCCAATGATGCTCCATTCCCGTACCATTGCAAATTTTATCTGATTGTATTTAGCACTTTCAGCTGAAGTGATGAAAAAAGTGGGTGAAAATTGGACTTTTAGCGAGCATTGTAGTGTTCACAAATCAAACCACCTGAGGAAAAAATGACAGCACGAACGCCACTTACACTGCTCAGACGCCATTCCTTGTAGTGTCTTAGGCGAGTGTAGGTGAGCTGATAACCGTTGAGTTAATCTTAATATCCAGTAATTTGTAGAAGATAAGCAGTACAAATTTTTGAACGTTGTAACAAGCTAACGGGCACAAATAATTAACTGATGGCAAACAAGTGCAGAAAAAAGTCAATTGAACAGATCATCATTTCTAACAGACTAACGATTGCGACTGCTTTTCATATATGTGTTGATTCTTTAACCAAAATACGTAGCAAAAGTAATTAAAACCATCAAATTAAGTAGCTTTCACCGTGCGTCGCATTGTTTACCCACAATGGGGCTTTGTTTAACCTAATTTTTGGGCAGCAGAAACGAGGAAGGGAATTTATTAATAGGCTAGTCTAGAGCCTTTGGAATGGTATCATAAAGAATGTGCCTTCCAGAGCGCGCCATATATACTGAGACAACTTACTTTCGAAATGCCCTTTTCAATTAAAAAGTATTTCACTTTTCAGCAAATTATGAAAGGCACCACTTATAAACGCAGTTGGTTTAGCTCTTGGAGAGGATTTCAAGGTTGGTGATGGCAACCCTGATATAAGAGATAAATTTTTCCCATAAAAGTAATACCCTTTCTACACTGGAATTGTCCGGTCACCGCATTACCGAAGACTGGCGATTCATGCTAACAATTCAACCATTTACCATTTTTTTATTGTTAAATGAACTGGGTACTACTATAGCGTGGAATATTTAACTTTAATTTTTTATCAATAAATAAACAAAATAGGCAACTTCAAACGCTTTACAGGTTATATTTTACGTTGATGACAGGGCTTTTGAGAAAACTAAAAGCGCATAGATTGTATATTATCAGCGCCAGGTGAAGTCATATCGATATACTACAAAACTGGTCCTGTAAGATCACGAAGAGAAAGTTGATGAGACACACCTACGAAAAGTGCATAAATAGCCTTCAAAGGGTGCATTTTACTGTTCGAACAGCTGCAGCTCTCCCGCGGTTTCAGCTGACATAAATAATCTGGCTTTATATAAAAGAAGTAGAAGTATACAGCATACCTAAAACCACTTTTGTGACGCGTCACCGCAAGGGGAGCCAGGCTGTAAAAAGTGATCAATCGATAAATGTATACGTTTTCTATGTTTAGAAATATTTAGTGTTGTGTTATTCTTTTCACGGAAAATAAACCAGTCTAATAAAACTAAGGTGTTGCTCTCAGCCAAGCGGGCGAATCTCGCTACATAAAATTAAGCCCGTTTGCCCGGCCAGACCCAAAAGTTCGGAGGCACTTGGCGTGCGTTGGTGAAACAGCAATGGAATGATCACTTAGCGTGTAATTCGTCCACACTATTAGTTTTGGTGATGGTGTAGGATACGCAGGGTTAAGCAGCCCAAATAACTTTGAATTTATGTCCACCCATTTTGTCTTTGGTGCTAACTATCCTAAATTGTCTCTCTGGGACAAAAGTAGAACATGTCAAACAGAAAAGATGCGAACAGAGATAGTGTCAGTAGATTAGAAAACTAGATTTGCGGTCAAAAGCAGGAAATGAAATCACAAGCATTAAAATCAAAAATTGGATATTTGAGCACAACCAGCGTGATCGTTACTTGTTTAGATGCAGTCCCTTCATTGTAAAGTTTGTATCATTCCGGCATATTAAGACTTACATGGTATTCTGAAAAAGAAGAACAAAAACGTCCAGACTACTAGGGCAAAACTACGCAGATAGTCCTTCTGTATAAGCGCCACCTCTTGGGAAAGACAAAACCAACCTTCGTTTCTGGGTGAAGTTATGTATAAAGATGGAACGCCTGCATTAGCTGAATGACTACTTTATTTTGTATGCTTTTGAGTGAGGGGCTGCTTTTCACAAATGAACAGACACAATACTCCCAGAACCCCACTGTCTTGTGAGTGTTTTAGCCCGTCAAATTAGGTTTACGGATAGACGTGGGCTTTTTTCACACAGCTATTTTCCAGTGGAGTTGAAAATGTCTAACTCAGCATGAGTGTACAACTTCAGCAAGCATAAACATGGTACACCAACACGTCTACACCAGCTTTGTTTGGATCCCAGGGACAGTCAAACCTATCTATGTTATCTTCAGCCCTTTCCATGTTTGATCTATCGTTGCATCAGATTATAGCATGGCACTACGTTTTGATGTTTAAGACTTGCGTTATGCTGGCTGCTAAACGATTTGAGCCACGCATAATCCACATGCGGCGATTTTATAACCTCAAGTATAACAAAGACATTATACTTATTGCAAGCTGTTGCAAAACTACAGTCGTCGGCTGTTCACACAACAAAGTAACCAAATGTCAAACCCTACACGCTAAATGATTGCATCAAAATGGCATTCCGTTTAGCAAGATTGCTATTTTTGTCCAAAGTCCTGCTTTGTTTTAAAAAGTTTTTGTTGTGAGAGAACAAAACTACTGTGTAACGGGAGGGCTTTGGTAACTAGGCTGTTGAATCTGCAGTGTTTCTTAGCAACAGCTTGAAATCCTTTTAGGAGGCAGCCAAAACCAGTATAGGTGACAGAAAGTGGCAACGGTAACTGAATGTCATTGAGATTCACAAATGAATGGACACGTGTTTGTGGTTCTCTATGGGTAAGCGGGAATAGCTTAAAAAATCGAATAGAATATAAGTGAACTATTTGTAAAGCCATTATTTTATTGCTGGTTGATTTGATTATTAGGTTTCTGGAGAAATGCTCTTCCTACTCGGGAGGTACTGTGAGAAGACTGGGTTTCCTTCAAGACTTATTGAGGTGTTTTGTCCTATACTTAGACTGAGTGTGCGTACACCAACTGTGTCCGTACATATACCATACTGTCTGTACTGTACTATGTCCACTTTTTTGCCAATATAGATATTTTTGTAATATTTCGCAAATATAGATTCATAAATGACACGCTAGTTAGTGTGTCAAGCCACCGGGTCTGTCGAAGCAGGGCAAGCTAACAGTCTTCGCTCCATAAAAGTAGTTGTTGTTTTGCCAGACATTATTAATTGCCGAAGACCTTGCAATTTTCTCGGAACCATCAAGCATTTTTACCCCTCACTTTTCCTACATAATTAATTGATAATATATTCACCTGAAAAAGATTGAATCGTGTCTTAGCAATATTTTCCTTAGAAATTCAACTTCTTCGAACTTGCGGATAAGGTATATGAGCGATAGGCATGGCACTAAACATCAGTAACAAAACCGGTGCTTCGAAAACGTCGGCAATAAAACTGTCGATAAAGCCAGTTTGGAAAGACAAAAAACAATTGTACTTCATTTTCTTTTATAAGGTTGTCGCGGGATTGTACGAGTTCCGTACCAAACAATTGAAGGTAGTGCAAAGGGCGGTGGAAAGGATTACGAGGATGCAATTGGATATCTGGAATTCCAAAATGATCAAACCGAGTGAGTTTCCATCTCAGAATTTTGGCGTTTTCGTATACAGACGAAGTTTGCCACGATGTCTGTGATTAATCTGTGTTTTTGCTGAGTAAAGCGGGGCTAAAAATTATATTCACTTCCAATTTGATGCATACTCCTCCCAAATTTCTATTTATTTTTCCTTGAGTGACACCAAGGGAATTCGGTCTTCACAGCGTACTTTGTCAATATTCTAAGCCTAAAATTTAGCTAAGTCTACCATAGTTTCTTTTTGGCGACTTAAGTATTGAAAAGACAAACTTTGAGTGAACAGCTGAGGTGATAGTGGAGGACCTCATTACGTAATAATGTTGGTTTCATATGTCAGAGCAAATTACGCTTCAGTATTTCTGTGTTGGCAACTCGAATTCGACAAACTTAATTTGGTACCAGAGTTTGCTATCGTTTGGATCATTTAAGAAGCCGTAATAAAAAACAAAGTGTGCAAAGTGAAATAATTCTGTCTACCAAAATGAGATTTGATGGTCCCTCTGTCCACATTGATCACCATAGAACTTCAGCGAAGAAGTGCCGCTAATTTCATTAATGCTTTCTTAAGAACGCGGAATTTGCAGAATAGATTAGAATGCAAAAGGCATTAAGCACTGTGTTCATTGTAGTAGTATTCGCACAGCCGTAATGTGCTTCCATTGCACAGCTGTCACGCCACCCGAAAGAGACGTGAAAGCGACGCTATCAGATTACCCAAGCCTAGACAGCGAAAATTTTGGTTGTCGAGGTCGGATTGAACCAAGGACCTTCCGCTCAGTTATTCTACATTTTATTCATTGGGCTATCTTGACCTCGAAAAACAGTGCGTTCAAACGCGATCAGGTTCATTTGCCCGCAACATGAAAAAGGATTCAGATTTTCACAGCTAAGAACTAATATATGAAAAGTACGTTTTACACTGTTTCCGGAGGCACATTGTGAAAGCACGCGTCCCTCAGATAAAGAGTGACAAGCTTCTCATGATCTATTTATTTTCACGCATATATTACAGCGTAAATTTGTATGTGCTATGAATCCGAGCTTCAATTTTGCATATGAAGCCCCTTTTTATTATATATCAATAAATATCAAAATTAAAAATTCAAAAAAATATGAGAGCAAGACACATAAATTTTGAGTTGATTGCAAATCACAACTTTTGCTCAAGTAAATGCATATACTGTTAACCGTGCGCCCGTTAGGACACGGTTGTCTCCACAATGACCGATTTTTGTATCGTAGTCTAAATTACGTGAAACAATACGACTGTATTTCAAGAAAACTTGAATGATCTGAGGTAGCGAAAATCCAAAGAAGAGAAGTAAAACTATGTCTACTTCGTCCGTCACCTAATGCACACACGAAGAACCATCTTTTTAATTTAGCCCAGTTAATTCAGACTTCGATGATCTTTTGCTTTTTTAACAAGAATTAACTGTCAAGTTTTACATATGTTGCATCAACATACATCCGTCAGTTTTAGCGTCTACGTTTTTTCCAAGCAAAATAACATTTCCTAGGATGCTTTGAATGCCGGTAGTGGTCTGTCGCAAGGTTATTTTTGTTCCTTAAAAACGCCCGGAGCCAAGTAAGGGATCGTCAGTTATTTTCACCAATTGATTCTGAAACTTTTTCAAAACGACATCACTTCAGGTTTTGCCCAGTTGATACGAAATTCTGTTAGTTAGGTTGATTAGTTACAAAATCAATTAAAATGGACGGATATGTAGCATAAATTTGATGGGTCTGATGCAGGCTAGTCGGGTAGTGTTAACACGCTTACCACAAGGCAGAATCCTTTTCCGAGGCAAAAAGCTCTCATTTCATTTTCAGCCAGGACGTATGATTTTCTGTTAACGTTGGGTACACCTGGGATACTCATCGAAAAATTCAATCCATTTGAATGTTCTCTCTAAACGCTAATCAACAAATTCGATGATAATCTTGATGCTTTACGACAGGCTGTCTTCGCGTTACGCTCGACTACTGTCAAACAGACAGACGAATTTATCAGTTTGAATAATTTTCGAACTTTGCTCAAGGTTTTGTGATTTTCTGCGTCTATACTTATTCAGCGTTTTCTACAATATATACAAATCACTAGGTTCAGTTGTCCATGCTAACCAGACACTCCAGTTTCAAGTCTATTCGGTGCCGACTTTACGGTAAACTGTATTTTCATACAAAAAGTAACAAGTAAAGTTGTTGACACCCGCCTGATTCTGTTTCCTGCAGAAAAATTGTATAAAAGTGGAAGTTTTGGTCAGGTTTAAACGAGCGACATCTCTGTTTAAAAGATCTTCCAAATACTGAAGAACAACCTATATGTTTTAAATATTTAGTTAGATTCACTTTGGAAACGAAGTTATAAACTCGAACGTGATTGAATATGTTTGACGAGAATGAGATCAAGCACAAAAATTATGCTATACGAGTGTATTCGTCCCTATTTGTACTCATTAGGTTAATGTAAATGAACCGATCAACTGCCACCTTGGTTAACAGTTTTAGGCACTGGCTAACAAATCTACACGACCGGCACAGTAATTTTACGTCTGAAGTTCGACTTTTACCAATTTTCTACTCAATCCTATGATCAATTAGCCACCGGCATGGTGAACTAACGGGTACTCAGTTATTTGTTCGAATAAGTTCACATCTGTCTCTCACCACTTTTCAAGCCTAATCGGAATTCCCCAGCCGAGGCTACTGACAAGGGACTGGAAGTTTTAGGTTAGTGCCCAAATCGTCGATGTCAAGTCCTGCCTGATGAAGCCAAAAGTTGAGAACCTTCATTATGCGAGGTTTTTATTTACGCGGTGAACAACATCAACCTAGTTGATTTGGAGTTCACTGATCTTTCAGCCATATAAAAAGTGATTGTGCAGCAACGATCAATGTTCTCGACCATTGGTAACTGCCGAATTAACAGCAACCCCTCTGGGTTTCATTTTTTCATTTTACGGAAGGCAAAGTGCCTTGTTTGCTCAGCTTAAAAAAGGCTTCACACGAGATATTTCTCTACTTTTTTAGGTTTAAAGATGTCAAACCATGAAAAAATTAATGGTTGTTTGCAGAATATGCATTTTGCCACAAGTGATCGAGAAGTTGCTACGTGGACACTGTAAACAAGATGCGGGATATGATAATAAGGAAAATGTCATTGGCTTAGTGTGCTCCTTCAGTGTTCACAAACGTTGAAGCACTTGTTCAACGCATTGGTAATGAAACGTTGATAAAAACCCTCACAAAAAAAGGATGAGATCATCGAACCTGGCAACCACGGAGAATTCGTAAAGATGATAGCTCGTATGACTCGATCAGATGCAGTTTAGTTACTGTTCCAGAACGTTTGCAAAATCGATCGATCAGCCGATCACGTCTTTCTGCACGAGTATTAAGGCGAAAACAAATAGTCATACAAAATATGGCTTTCAGAATTCAAAAGAAGAAACCTCCAACATATAAGAAACCTTAATTGGGGGAATCAAAACATGCAAAGAAGTAAAATCTCCATCAGGGTTTTATTTCGCACAGCCTCAAAAGGTAGAGGAGGATGTTGGTAAGAAAAAACGCATCAAGGACTTATCTAAAGAAACACATGTGGAAAGTTTTGCAGATGTTTTTGAACTTAACTTATCACAGAATAAAAACCTGTTTGTAAACTGTTGTAAGGCTTTAAAACACTCTACACCTGCAGCGGGAGATTTCATTGAATGTATACTGATCTCAGCACTCACATAAGCAAGCTGAGCTCGACTCCCAATGACCGATTTCGGCGAAACTTTTTCTGAAAAAGGAATTTTGTTCCCAAAAGTCCCAGTATTTCTTACACGACTCTTGGTATGAGCTCGATTACGTTACTGCCAAAAATCAGGGGATGAGTTTTTTGGGGGTGAGTGTGGTTACACATCCTACAACAAGGTGGTTTAAAACTAACATAGTAAATTATTACGTGGCTCTAAAGTGCATATAAACATACAACACAGCTTATGGTGATCAGATTTTGGAAAACTATCAAGATACTTCTCATAAGAACGTAGAAGTCTCTTCGGCAGCCCACGACCGCTTTCAGCCTTTCTGGGGCTCATCAGCTAAACTCAGTTCCTGAGTTTACTCCGACCTAAATAGAAGTTGTCAACTTTTATTATTTGCAAGTAAAATATACGGTTAAAAAAATCAATGCAGCCACCAGCTGATGAACCTTAAGAATAGCAAAAACAGCCGTGGGTTATCAGAGTTTTCAACATCATAATGAGTAGTGCGTTATGCCAAGATACTGTATTGAGATATCTCGAGCAGCGTGTCAACGAAAATATGAGGAAGCCCTGTGCAACACATTTTGCTAAATGGGGCCATCATGAAGGAGAAATTTGGCTGGATTCAGCTACCCGAGGAGAAAACAGCTGACTATTGAGTAGAACCGTGTTTTGGTGTACAACAATTCTGCAGGAATCATGGGTTCTGCAACAAAAGATATTCTCTCCCAATAGAGATGATGTTGAAGGACACACAGATGTCTTGTTTCAGGGAGACGGTTCTATCTGAGAAGGAAGTTTTCACAGAAACTATGCATAAAGATACCGTGTAAATGAGATTTCCCTCGCGGTGGTCTCCGGAAAGAAAGAAAACTGCGAATAAAGTATAAGTCTTCGAGAAATGCACTCATTTGCAAATCGATTTGGTTTTCATGGGAGATCAATTTAATTCTCTCGTTTATGATGTCCTCCAGCTGAATGTGCTGCCACAGGCCGCCTCATGATTCAGCTGGCACGATATTCGAGATATCGCAGTATATTATCATAAATGAAACTACTCACAAGGTTGCTGACATTGAGATTTGAGACAATGATAAACGATTGCCGTCTGGAAACATAAAAAGTGATCCCAATTGTATCTCGGTTCATATCATTCACTGTTAACCACCGATAAACAGCCTCATTTCTACAGTTGGTGCTACTTAGCAAGGATGACGTGAACTTCTCAGGTGGTCAAAAAAATACCATATGGTTAATTCCAAAAGCAAGCCTCGCGTCCAATATTAGGATTCACTATAGCTTATAAATTTCTGGATTTTGATGGAACATACCCATGGGGAGTTAAATCAAGTTTTTTCCTCGGTCAGAAAAAACCAGCTGTCCCAGTTTGAAGCTCTGGGGCGGATAGGATCCAAATATGTCTACGGTAAAATGCTTAAATAATTCGCAGCCTGGAAAATTAATACAACAAATTAAACAGGGATATTGACATGATCTTTAAATTAATCCAGTTTAGTTAGGGTGCGACGGTTACGAAATTATCATTTTCGTTGGGAAAAATATCAACATTAGGGACTTTAAAATCCAAACTTCCAGGTTCAAAACCCCGCTGTGGTTTTGGGATACCGTGAATTCAGTGAAACAGCAGGGTTTTGGGACAGAAAATATACGCAGAAACGTCAACGAGAAATTCAACTCAATAAGTACTAAAATGCCTATCAGTTTCAGGGAGCTACTTAAGCGAAACAGAGAGAACCTTTGCGGGAGAGAAATAACAGCTTGAAAAAATTAAGGATTGAAAGTATTTTTGGTCTACAAAAACCATAACTTGTTTTGATGGTCATATTCCACCTCACTAAGCAGCCAAACCAGCTGGTGTTCTCGAAATTTCTCTATAGAGATAATACGGAGAAAATATATTTTAGCAGTGCAGGTCTAACGGTACACACCACAGCTCGCTGTTTTTAATGCCACACAAGTTAGCCGTAATATACCGGAAATGCAAATTAGACTCAGTTCCAAATTTCCTTATCTCAGTTTGCTCTAACACACCCGTAACACATGCTCACCTGAAATTTAGGCATACTGACTACATGAACTGTTTTCAAACAATGTTTTTGTCACATAAATGCCCTGTGACTGAATTAGTTAATAGAAAACCGCAAGACAATTTATCCTCCGCTTTTTAGTACTGCTCAAGTAAAGAAACTTTGTTCATCGAACTCGAACGACATGTGTACGACATTTATATGCCTAACTTCTGTGTATATCATCTGACTGGGGTGAAAAATGGCGCTGTTCGCTTGAGGACACTTCTAAATTTGCAAAGCAAAGGGATCGATTTTAATAATGCCGGTAAACAACGGATAGTCGATATTCTCTCATGAAAAAGATTGTATCACGTTCCGAATCCATAGAAACAGTTTACGCCTATTGTGGTGCGTGTCAGATTGCAAAATAGCGGTTCATTCTGAATAGTTTTATTTAAAGCAAACGATTGTGAGTCCATATTTTCAAGAGTGTATGAGCACATGTGTAAATATTGTTGGATTTTTGGGGGTTCGTTCAAACTTTAGGGAGCATTGTGTCTCAAATAACTGTGCTTTTTTTCCAAAAACAACAGTTTTACGCACTTGTAAAATTAACGGAAACACTGTTTTTCCGTTTTTACCAAACAGAAACATTGCTTAATATGACTTTACGCGAGTACCATAAATACTTGTTCATCTTTTCAGGTATCAAATAATTAGAGAAAACCCTACCATAAACAGTTCATCATTCGACCGATTGTGATTCAGAAAACAGGCCCCTTAAGAAAATATTTACCAGGATTTCTAACGGACCGCTTATTACAAACGGGAATTGAGACTTTGAGTGCATGCTTTAACTTTAGTGCGCTGTGACCACCCGTATATTTTGCCAGATGTTGTGACATACAATCAGGGGGTGTGTGAGTAAACCCTGCCGGATAATAATTCATGTAGTGTGTGATTGAGCCCTCTGAAGCCTTTGATCTACGCAAAATTCCACGGTTCCGATGCCTACGGGGATGAGATGGACCAAGTGGTTAGGGCACGAATTTACTGATCGGAAGGTCCGTGGTTCGAACCCGACCGCTGCCTCTCAACTTCCCCTGTCTAGGCTTGGGCAGCCTTGCATTATCTCAGCACTCGTGCTTCCTTCGGGTGGCATGGCAGCTAGGCACCAAAAGAGTACTACAGCTGAACGATCTACTGCCTACAGGCACACAGAAGGGCCACTTTCAGGCTGTCACGGTCAATCGCTATCGTTTGTAGATGACCAGCTTATAGAAAACAACGATGATTATCGTTTAGCTGAATAAAAAGGTCTACGTTAAATTTAACGTTTTTCATGAGCTGAAAGACGCATCAGCCGAAACACATCCGCCGTAGAACTATAGAACGTACCACAATAGAGTGAGATGCCTGGTGGATCAGAGCCCAGACTTGAAATGTACTTTGTTACTATGATAAAAACGTTGGTCTGCTCAAACTTCCTAAATGCTGATGATAGTTATTGCCGTTGCAAATTCTGAAGGATCTAGAAATCATGAAACTGGTGTCTTTTATAGGTATAACCACCGTGCAACAGAAGGGTTACGAATGTCAGATATGTAAACCGAGTATTGAAATATGTGGCCATGAGCTCTTAATGTAAATATTGCACCATACACGAATGACGAAAAACAATTCAAGTATTTTATTTCGCTTTACTGGCCTTTCGGGATTCTTTACGATCCCTTGCATCTGGAAATCACCTAGGTCTCCACTTTGACTCACCTCTAGGTTTAGAAGGAGCGTGCGATTCCCTTTTGAAAACTGCACCGGCATTTGAAGGACTATAAAACCATGACTGAACAGAAAAAATGCGTTTCTGTAAAAAAGCAGCTTGACGTTGTGGTGGTTGGCTTTATAGCTAGGTTTGGCTATTGAAAAACCAAAGCGTCGACGTTTGTGTCCTGTTGGTCATTGACATAGGAGACAATCTGTTTACACCATTTTTTCTCAAACAGCCTCAGTCATGATGAGTTAGGACTTTAGTTGAGGATCGACGCATATATCACATGCGTTTATCTCAACGTAAGGGGCGCTGTATACTCTGAAGGAGCAACTCATCTCCAAGTTGAACAAGGAAGAAATTTAATCTGGTTCTGTTTATCAGTCGGAATGGATAGGTGGGTTTCATTATACTATACATCAGAACATGCCCTTGAGCACAATCCGGCTTCCAGTTCTCTGAGAGTCATAGAAAGCTCACGAACCCACGAAAGCTGTAGTAGAGAGCACTTGTCTACACGGAGTTTTACGACCTTCGGGAGATTTCCTACAGTTGTTGAGGTCGTCATTTTGTTGTTCGGCTTTCGTTTTTGAGTTTAATTGTTTGCTCACTCAGTTCGTGGAGGATTTATACCGTTGGATTAAACTCTTAGGGAAACGCCGATAAAGCAGTCAATAGGATAAAATAAAATGAAAATTATTGGTGGTCGCGGTAAGTGCAACCAGAAACCCAGCGCATAAAACTAATAGGATAAAATTTGGAACGCCATGGTTTCGTGAGAGCACAAGGATGTCATTACAACGTTAGAACAGTTCGACATTTGGGCATGTTTACACTATTTTGGCTAGTATCGGAGAACGTTGACGGTTGGGGCTAATTTCATTCGTTGCTCCAAAAAATAGCCCTCGCTAGAATGAAATGAAAATTGATGCGTCACAGTGTATCGGAATGACGGTGCTTGCGATATGCAGAAACAATGTATGCTTAATTCTGATAAAACGATATGTAGTGAAGAATGGCTAGGAGCAGATAGATTATTACGCATGGTCAATAACCGCACGTTGTTTTCACCCGAATATTTTATGGCCGGGTACGAATTTATCAGTCATCCTCTAATCGACCGCTTCGATGGTGCAATCGATTTATACAAGCCAGACGGTGGGGTTTTAATCAAGAGGCAATTGATTATGTTATTCAAAGCTATATATATTAAAGCAACCTTTTGAAGAAAGCAATAAAAACACTTTGATGACGACACAGTATTGATTCCGGGTTATAATTAAATACGCTTCTCTGTTATCCCACTACCGTCGTCCCAGTGGCAGAAGGCACGGTGACTGAAATTCCTGTTAACCAAGGCACTTTCACGATTTATCAATCTCAGGTATATACACAGCACGATTTGAGCAATATGCGTCCGCAAATTCCTGCACACATCTACCAAGAAATGGGTGGAAATTAATGACTTCCATAACACGTATTCGATAATGCCCACATCTCCTTTCAAGTTTGGAAATCGATTTTCGACATAAGCATTAGGCTGATTGGAAAAAGTACAGTGATTCAGAAAAGGTGGTGTAATTTGACGCTTCTCAAGGATAGATGATGGAAAACTTATTGAACTGGTAAGGAAGCAAGAAAAGGTTGTATCGAACCTCGATAGCTTTAGGTTTCAGTTGAATGGTTGTGTCTGCTTGCGGTAGTAACCTGTAACTTGCATGACCGGAACAGTTGGGTTTTGTCCATTTCAAGATATCTGCCGTGACCATTGCTGCCTGGGCAGATCAAATGCAAAAATATCAAAGCCACAAGTCAGATTCGCAATTTCGCGTCACGTTGGCATCAAAGGACACAACACCATATCTCAAAGTTCGTTTGTATCAGGCATCAATGAGGGTTGCATTGTTGTGCGGTTGAATGACATGTTCCCTGCAGGTGGCTTCAGGTTTTGACCACCAATGTCTCAAACCGGTTGATGGTTCCGCCTCGCGTTAACGGATTCGGGATGAGGTAATTAGAAAACAAACAGTTGCACCCGAAGAATATACTTCAGTCGCGGCAGAGGACTAGTGGCTGCGGTAGGTCGGCCATTTGCTACGCACACCAATGCATTGTCTTTGAGGTCAATGTTGTTTTCCGTGCCTCCTCCGGGGCCGTGCGTCTTGCGAGGTAGGCAACGTGTGACTCGGACAAGGGACGTGAAAGAGATTGTTGTTGATTCGATCCTTTGAAGAACGGCGTTTCTTCAGCTCCATGCATTTTGCCGGGGACATTGCAAGGAATGCGGCTACTTAATATCCTTGTTGTAAGTTGGTTTTCAAATTTTCTGACCTGCATCAGCCTCTCTAATTCCTAAGATGGGTTGCATGAAAGTGGGGCACTAATGTCATCACTAAGGTTGTCGTCTCTGATGAACCGACGATGAAATTGAGTTAGTCGCACAGATTCAAACTCAAAGTTAATCGTCGAAATTCGGACTTTTTAAACACTTGAACACGTTATCCGAGTAGTGAAGCACCGTGAACAACGCCTTAGTCTATTGTAGGGTGTGGCGTTGTTCCACCGTTAGCTTACTTGTAACAAATCGGTCTCAAATTCCGATGACGTTTAAAGAGGATGAGACGTACTGAAGTCCACCTTAGATATAGGCGTGGGTGTACTCCCTTTCAACCGTTGTGGTATCTCGACCATGAAGCCAGTAAAACTTTTTGTGATCTGGCCTCAAGGATATTTGGGAATTTCACCTAGCTGTCAGTTGTTAGATTTTCATCTACGGTGCTCGTCAGCGAAAAAAGTCCCACCGCACCCATCTTCCAACTAACATTCAGTCATAATGGATGGTTCTCCTCATCCCAAAGAGTGCCTCACGCCTAAAGGACCCAATCGAAATCTGCCTTCACTATCGAAGACAGTAGATGAAGTCAGTCTGACGATTACCTCTGACCTCTTTCTACTATACAGTGAAATCGCCAATATTCTAATAAGGCAACTAGACAAATCTTGACATCTCTGTCGCATCACGTGTCCAACCGTCGTCAATAAAAAATTATCATCTTTGCTTTAACAACAATATGGGAATATGTTAATTTCTTAGTATTGCATGAGGCATGCTCAAACTTAGGGAAAGCTGTAGATAAGCCAACGAGTTTGTTCTCAGGGTAGTCGTGTCAAGGACAAACCAATAAAATGGTGAAGGGTGACAGAAAACAGTAGGTATTGGGAAACTTCTATATTCTTGGTGAGGTCAAAACTATCACGCAAGCTTCTGTTTCTCTGTCTTCGCACATGTTCTTGATTATACTTCAGTGCAGGAAGCACTGTTAACGTTATTCAAACGGCCAAATACCGCTTACGGGGTACATATTCTACCCTAGAAAATCTATAGAGATAGGATACACAGATCTGGTCGAAAGTTGTTTGCCATTCACCACAGAAATTTGTAGTGCAATGACGTGGTGAATGCGGATAATTCAGTTGTTTTTTTGGAAACTTCACTGTGGAACCAGATCGAGGTGTGCCTATACCTGTAAATTAAACCTGAGCCTTTTCTCAAGTTTCCAGTTTCGTGGACAAAACCAAGTTTCTTAAAGCTATTCACAATCGAGTCACCACTATGAGAACGAGATTTGTGTTCAAAGGTCAGAACATATAAATGCCACATGCGATTAAGATCAGGGCTTCTTTCGACAAAGAATGCATCCCGCTAACTGTCGCGTTCGCAGTATATAAAAAAATGTAATGAAACACTCAGCCAATGCGAGCAACAAATAATTGGAAACCGCGAGTCGAACTAAACTAGTATCAGTAGTGAGCTTAAACTGGAATGGTGGACCCTTTAATATCACATACTCCATCATGTTCTTGGAATTACCCTGACTTTTTTAGGGTGAGATATCGTCGTTTCCTCATCGAGCCACCCCTGTCTATGTTGTCTTATTTCAGAGTCTTTCTTTTGGGCTGCAACCACTGGCTTGCGAGCTCCTCATATTTTGCCCTGATGCCAAAGATTTTCGGCTAAAATATTATAGTCTAAGTAATGCGTGCTGTTTCAAAGTCTCATAAAGGGAAAGGACTGCACAAATCCACTCAAATAGCAGTATTAAGGAATTTTGCTTGGCGCAAGTTCTACGGAAATTTTATTTTTCCGAACATTATCTCTCTATTTTCAAAGACAGACATTGGTTTGCGAGTAACTGTGAGCCTATCACCTTCGGAAACCCACCTACTGCTCCTAGCAGTCGAGTAGCAGACGTTTTTATAAACTTCGGTTATGAGAAGATAAGCAACGCTATTTGTGTTATTGTGGAAAGTTTTCTGCACAGCTGTTGTCATGTCATTGGTGTGAGCCGTTCTACTGACTTGATTGTATGCTCGACAGCAACACTAATATTTTCACCACAAACAAATCCTCCCAGCTTTGTGGTTCTGGTCACTTGCTTCGGGACTGTATTCCACGTGAATCAGAGGCGATTTGCACGAAAGAATCAAGTCAGTAGGAAGGAAGGACCTGCTCTAGGTTACGGTCAGTACCTCAAGAATTGGGATTTCTAATTGTGAATTTTCTTTCCTCTCACGCAAAGATATTGTTCTATTCAAGTGTTCATGACCAACAACCTCTCTTTTAATTCGCTACCGATTTGCACGAAAGAATCAAGTCAGTAGGAAGGAAGGACCTGCTCTAGGTTACGGTCAGTACCTCAAGAATTAGGATTTCTAATTGTGAATTTTCTTTCCTCTCACGCAAAGATATTGTTCTATTCAAGTGTTCATGACCAACAACCTCTCTTTTAATTCGCTACATATTTCCCAGTCGCAGCTTTTTACATCCGTGAAGAAAACGTTTCTTCTGCTCTGTTGAAGCGGCTTTGATGAAACAAAAAAGTAACCATAAAACACGGAGCAGAATATGCTTAGCACACCGGAATTTATTTTCCAAATAAGAGCCATGTCTAAGTGTGCAAAACAGATCTTCAACCGAAAGTTCAAAAGGCAAACGTCTCCTAATTTCTGCCAACGAGGGGACATATATAATCAACGACTGCGCCCCGAATTCGTCCAGTGGATTTTTTTCTTGGAAATACCTGAATCACGCCACCAATGAAAGAAACATCAATTTTTACACTGACTGACTGTCTATTGTTCAGTTGTGGCACGCTTTCGGTGCCTAACTGCCATGCCACACGAAGGAGCCACGAGGGCTGGGATACTGCCAGGTCGCCCAAGCCTAGACAGGGGGAAGTCGAGATGAAGAAGTCCGGTTCGAACCACGGACCTTCCGGTCAGTAAATTCGTGCTCTAACCACTTGGACCATCCCGCCCCCTGTCTACCACTACCATTTAAACTGCCTGAAGACGTGCTGCTAATTCCAACAGGCACGCGCCGACCCGTTTTGGCACTTGTGCCAACAGAGAGAGAGATGTTCAAAACTGGATGCAGTTATCTGCTCGGTAGATTCGGTTGCCTTTGACAAAAAGTCAAATAATATAATCTCCACATATTCGAGACTATCTCCGGCTGTAAGAACGCACGGCAAGTGTTTCGAGTGTGAACCTGTAACAGATAAGGCAAACTTTTATTACAGTTGTGTGGATAGTCACCTTGCCAGATACTTGGAAAGTCTCGTTTTAGTGTGCTCTCGTGGACCATAATCCCTGGTGGTAACACACAGACCAGTTCACTGTTAAATTTATCATAAATATCTAAACTCTATCAGAGCTTCAGAGGCTTCTCTTGGCTGCTTTATTCGACATTTTGTTCTGTTAATTAAATAACTGGGCGGAGAAGTAAAGAAGCTCTGGGCAGCTATGTCATGTCTGCTGAAAATCATCGGTAGTACGCACGAATCTCCAAATAGATTCGGACCCGTAGATTGCAAATGAAAACTACACCATTCGGCAACGAGTGACTGGTCATCAGTTTTATGACTTTCACCCAGGCGGGACATAGCGTCACTTTTTGTCATGAAATCCCCATCGAATGGCCATGTGACGATTGACACACTGAATGGCGAATTCCCGACAAAAGGTTCGTGGAACTTACAAGATGTTTCCTTTTATGGGTATGTCTTAAGCTGAGTGTTATAAAGAGATTCCTGGATATTCCGATCCAGAATGCACTCAGACTATAATTACAATCACTCAGTGGTGGCGGAAATGGTCTCCAACTAATAGCCGTGTGCTTGAGCGCTCCAATCTTCCTAGAGTTTCATCGAAGAAGCGCTGGTGAGGATTTCCAACAAGCATAAAACAATTTTACCGCGCTTCTCGACCCTTTGTCAGAAAATAAACACAGTCACAGAATAAAACCTTGACCAAAATCTTAAGGTTTCCAAATACTACTGTCAATTTCGTGACTCATCTTGACTTAAACTTGTGCAACTGGTGTCCATCCTCTATGTCTTTTGAGCTTGTGGATTTGCCAGCGAACAAACTGATTACATGTGCAGTTTTTACGAATTTTCACGCAGTGGCGTTTTTTTACTTTTGAGCACTGCTCCGGTGTGTTTTTGCTAGAGATCTCCGAACCAACTGATTCATCGCGCGGTACTGCCGATTCCCACACTAAATTTTTTCAACAACGCCTACTTGAGTGTTCTGTTTATTTGGTGGATTATGATCAAATCGTACTTGAGGGTTTGTGTGTGTATAACACAACATCAATCAGAGTACAATTATACGTCGCATTGGTTGTGATATTACCAACATTTGTTCTCCTATTTGAGTACACTTGTTTGCAAATCACAGTTTCGTGCCAAATTCCGGGACGAATGATTTGATCCACTTGTGACAAGCTGACAGCTGTCCCAGATGCTGACAGGGTGGTAGGCAATCGGTTGGAAAGAATAATGGTCATCACTTAAGAACTAGGAACGATATCCTTGACTTTGGTTGGGAATGTGTCACGACATTGACAGAAGGCCGAATAAGCTGAAAGAAATGACGGCAGACCTGCAGAAGGGGTTCATATTCCTTCGGATTTGAGGTAAAGGAGATCAAGGCTAATTCTATTTGCAGCTGACTACTTAGTAGTAATCTTTTGGCTGAATATCTACTTTGTGGCCCACCACACTAACGTGGTGAAAAATTCTTGATTGAACTACACACTCGACGGTTGCGTGAGTTACCTAGATTGGTCAAAATTTAATGGCGTGTGAAAACGCTTTGTGTGTGGTTGACATAGATGACCACCATATCTTACGGCAGTTAACATCAGGGCTATTTTTGTATCTGGACAACATCAATAATCAACTAATATTTGGGGGAATCACAGGCAGCACTGACAATTTTCGGCCGCTGTTCATCTCGGAAGAATATAAGAATGACATTATAAATTAATTCGCATTAATAATTTTCCACAGATGATCCGTCGGGTATTCAAACTCCAAGATCAGCAGCTGCATCTGCGATATATATTCCTGAATAAATAAATTATCCACAAAGGGAGCACTAATAAATTGTTACAAACAGGAAATATTTGACTACTTCCCGTGACCGACTTGTGATAATGCGTTTTTTTATAGAGATGGTCAAAAAATCGACGTACCGAGCTGCGCAACCTGTCTATCAAGCAACCTGTTCGTCAAACTTTTGTAGTTCACCTTTTTAAAGGCACGTTGCGTGAGACTGTATTTCATAAGTGACAGGTCTACTGTTTCCATTACTTGTAAAAACGTTAACATCATGCATATTTCATTTCTTTATACTCGCTTCTCACCATTAATGGGAAAACATAACTCAAGGTTGATGAAACTGATTTTAGAGATTCGTATGTAACTGAGCTCTTCTGTGCCCACTGTATTCCGTATTTTGAAATTCACTTGGGTAATGAGAAATAAGTTGATCGTTCAGACCAGAAATTCACAGAAGCGGCGTACAGGCTAACCCCACACGGGGACTTTGTGTGTGTGATGCTGACAACAAAGGAGTAGAATTTGAACTCGAATATCAGATGATCGAATCATGACACTTCCATTTTGTGAGCGGTGATCAGAACAATAGACACAGTAGAGTACATTCTTGAAACCTAGCTTCATGCCTCACTGAAGAACAAACGTTGATGACTTTGAAAAGCTAGGTTGTGTTTAACATAAAAGTATATTTCAAAGGTTCCCTAAATAGGAACTTGAAAAATGACATTTAAAGACTACTTTCATTAGGAAGTACTTCGCTACAACACCGGCGTCTACAAACGTCGGGTGACTGAATGACAACGATCGAAACCTTAAGCTTCTTCTGAGCGTTAATGCTCAGCTGACTACAAACGATATGTAGGTTTGTGTGATTCTCTTGTTCACAACTGTATAGGGCTCGTTTACCATGTACTACAGCATCGGGTTATGAACAGCTTGTGTCCGTGTCACGGATGTGAATGGAACACACGCGTGGAAAAGGTAGATGGGCGGAACACCTGAAATTTTTTTGACAACCAAACACTCCTGTTTCCGTTGGGGTTATGATAAAGCTTACCGACAAGTTGTGTCCATTCTAATCGGAGTTTTCTACAGCGCGTTTTTCAGACTTAAAATGTCTGCAGTGGAACAGACTTTGAGTTCAACGGCAATCTAGTGTGACGTTTATTTAATAGTGCTTCAATTTATATGTCTAGTTCTGCAAAATTTTGCAGGACTTTCAATAATGACAGCGGCTGATTTGAACAAATATCATAACTTTATAGGAGACTGTGCTTTTTAAATCTGTAGAAGCGACGAGTGCTTATCGAAAGGAGGAAAATTCGGAAGATTACTGCCAATCAAAACGAAACAACGAACTGTAGTTTGGACGAACTGATCCAATACGATAAAAACGTGCATTTTTGGGCATCTAAAATGATAGTTAGGCATCACAATTTGTCCCTGATGTGTCATTGATAGTATCTTTACTTGCATATACAACTTTACCACTCGTAATACAAAGCTTTCACTAGTGCACAGCTAGAGTTCAGAAGGGACAACTCACCTTCTGCTGGCCATTATGGTGAATTCACCGCAATCCAATTTATCGCTGGTTAGTTTTTCGTCAGTCAGGTTAGTGTGTCACCCATCAACTGTCCTACCAGTGGAAAGCTCATCGTCAAATTTGGACTATTGTATAATAAAATAATAAACTCTAGAAAACTCTTTGGATTATGAAACGAAGTCGCCAACTACCCTTCGGGTGCGACCCACAATCAAAGTAGCAATGAAACAACAGCATACGGAGGAAGGTTTTGTAGCTACACATGGCACTAACCAACCATTTGTCAAAGGTGCGAAATGGGAAACAAAAGTGAGGGAAAAAGTGCGCTTTTTAGGTATCTTCTATTTCTGTCACTTAGACCAGCTGTAAGACTATTAATTCCAAAACACATCACTGTCCAAACCCTTAACTGTCTTAAGGAATGACGGAGAGGGTGACTTCATTTTTAGGAATGAATTATTTGATGTAGTAGTGGCGAAGCTATAAAAATTGTGACAAAACAGTTCACATGCACATTGCACCCACGATAACTTCTGAAGCGTTGAGGTGTTCGTTAAAATGTTTCCTTGATGAACAACCCACAAAACATCTTTGTTTCCTCAGCTCTTTTGTGGTTTGACGTTTTATGCTTCAAATAGGACCGTATTTTAGCTAAGAGGGAGGGAGGAGTTAGATCTGCGCTGTCGTAGACGAAATTCCCGAGACGTCCTTCAGGCACATAAAAAGCAAAAATTTCAATTTTAGTGCTATTGCGAAATGGTTGTTGATCACTCTGAACTATCTGAACCATGTGAGCTATGAACCATGAATAATTCATGTGGGTTATTTATGTTTAGAATAATGGCTTGAGAAAAAAACAGCTGTTTGAAAAATTTGGAATCACTTGGCAATCCATGAAAATCTTTGACTCGTTAAGCAGTAAAGTTTGATTACTCCCAAGAAATAGATTGTCAGCATAAGTCACAGCTTATCCAACAAATTAATCTTTCGCACAGGCGTATTTGACATTCACGTGGTTCCTCTGTCACCACTGCTCAATGAGCAACGAAACAGTCACATGATAGATTTATCTGCTCCTAGTAGTGCAGTTCTATTGTGAAAAAGATTCCCGTTCTCATGAGTCCTTCAGAAACCTGTTCTGTTTTTCCAAATTATTGAGAAGGCGCAGAGTGAAGCGTGAAAATCAAACCACTGTGATCCCTTTATCAATTCGAACAACGCAATATGGGCAACACCATTTTGAAACGAATGTGCTATATCGGCACGAGGAATGACTTCTTCCGGAAACTTAATTGTTTTCTGTTGGAGAATACAAACCTTGTGGAACGTGAGATTTCACTGTCTGATATTGTAACGTGAATATGTTCGGTACAGGCAGCACTGATTCAAATAACGAAAGCATAGAAAGACTCTTCAATAAGAGATACTAATTATAAGGTCAATCAAATATCATGGACAACTTGCAGCCAGTTCTCCTATATTTGATTATTCAAACAGGCGGAACCACCAATTTTTTTATTTTGTTTACTTGCCCAGTTTAAGAAGGCAGTGATGGAAACGGAGTTGAGAATAAAAATCATAGACCTTTGTGGCACCAGAAGGCTATTAGAAGTTAGATAGTTTTCGCTGCATTGAAATGCCCGCTGCATGTACTCGGCTGAAGTTAGAGAAGAAACGTTAACTACTGAGAACAAAACGGCTGCTCTACAAACTAAACCACGGACAGCATTGTCCTTTGAATTTTATGTGTCATTTGCTAATGTGGTGACGGTTGATGCCCAACAGTGCTATTCGTGTTGTATTTACGTTGCTTTCATGCGGACACGAAAACGACTTTGATCTAACCTGATGGAAACTAGAATGAAATTTCTGTCAGTCTAAAGCAGCGCTGACAAACATTATTTTAACCATTGAGGCAAAAGTTATCAAATCAAGCACGAAGGCTCCTCGTGTAGACGCGAAGCTGAGCAACTGTCTACCGTCAAAAGCTTCTGTGATGAGAAGTCGGCGGTTGTGACATCCACAGCTTGTTGAGTTTGGTTTGGAAGGTTCGACCTTTCGTTTTGAGACTAATAACGTTTTTGCCCCTTTTATCGAATCGCTGCGTGTTTCCAAAACGGTTTGGGAAAGTCGGCTGATGTATTGCTGAGCAACGTTTTCGCTTTTGACACATGGGCCAAGTTACCAGGTTACGGGGTTGTTTGTGGTTTAAGGCGGCTGAATCGCGCCACATCACTGTTAGTTGTCGGATAAGGGATTTAGGTTGATGGAGCTGGTGAGCAGGTGCTTAGACCGATGGGTAACTTTGATAGATTTGAGTCCAGCCTAGGGTCTAGTTCTTTAAGTCGGGTTTAAGTGAATATCCTCTTGAATGCCGTTCGCAATTTCTGTCCATTTGTGCGAATGAGCGACTGCCGAGATAGCCGTGTGGGAGGAAGTGACTCCGTAAACCTTAATCGAGCGGATTTTTTCGCCGAGGGTTTCATGTGTATTGAAAAGCACACTACCACATGTCAACTCAGTCTAACTACCTACCTACCTGAACCAGTGTGCTTTGTTCGCATTTCTGGTTAGTTCTATACATCTCACGTTGACTACTCCAACCGAATGACGGCATCTGAGTTTTTGTGAGTTTCCAAGCACCAATGTAAAGAAAGAAAGAAAGCGTTCAGCTGTAGCACCCTTCCGGTGCCTAGCTGCCATGCCGCCCGAAGGAAGCACAAGGGCTGGGATACTGCCAGGTTGCCCAAGCCTAGACAGGGGAAGTCGAGTGGCGGAGGTCGGATTCGAACCACGGACCTTCCGGTCAGTAAATTCGCGCTCTAACCACTTGGGCCATCTCGCCCCAATGTAGCACACGTGGAATGCTGCTCGACCAAAAGCAGTCCCAGTTCACCAAACTTGTGCTAAAATGACATTATAAAAGGTTGTGATTAGCTGTGCTTTTTGCTAGATGTACCTCAAACTCAAGGTATCTTTGGATTTCAGAGAGGTAGGCGCCATTATAAGTGACTTATGGTTAGACTAAGCCATTGCGTACAGTTTTAACAACGAGTTCCACCAGCTGTTAGATTAGATGTCTTGTAAGTTCGCTTTAACACAATGAAAACAGACATCGTTACTACTTTCACCGTACTTTTATTATTAGTGACCCTGATTGGTCTTCATATGTAGAAATATATATATATATAT
>NW_008751663.1:2265053-2331417 GCF_000715545.1 Opisthorchis viverrini
GAAACAAACTTCGTTCCTCGAGGTATTACGACACCGAAAAGGTTGAAGAAAGGCAACCAAGCAAAGGGCTATTGTGTTGCGAGGCTTTCTCTATGTGGTTAATCTTCAACGGTGCAATGATCGTGTAAATCGTGGGCTGAAACTTCGTTCCTCGAGGTATTACGACACCGAAAAGGTTGAAGAAAGGCAACCAAGCAAAGGGCTATTGTGTTGCGAGGCAGCGTTTCTCTATGCGACAGAAATGTGACTGTTTTACTTTTCCTCCGTGGATAGCATTGTCTTATCTCCCGAGGCAGCAATTCCACCCTCCTTCGAGGAAGCGTAGGTTAGTAAAATGAGTCATAAAACCGCACACTCTCACCACTCGACAGTTGACCGTGATGGTTGGCGCGCTAACTCATACAGTCTGAATGCGTCCGAAAAAAACCGTGAAATTCAAAATGAGCCGGTCGTGTGTAGCAGCAAGTGATCTCATAGCTCAAACTTGTAGCCACAGACAAACTGTGAAAGGGATATTCGGACCGTTTCCAGTTTGAAGCGTGAAAGTGAGCGAGCGACGTCTACTGTCAACGGTTGGACGCCGCACTGATGAATTCACCTCGACTGGTGATGAAACGTTTGTAATCCAACTGCCAAGCTCGGCGAACAGACAAACAACCAGTCAGCACACCCGAGCTACCCATATTCCACAACACTACCAATGCGAAGTCCTCTGGCGAAGATGCGCTATCTGTCGAGGTAGTAAATTTGAAAGATGAAGCTTCTTCCCTCATGTGTACAACCTGGGAGATCGGCTGGTTCCACAGAAGATTTATAACACGGCAACCTACCCTACATACACTACTTTTGTACTACGAGGTTACCGTATTGGTATTAATCCGACCAAAAGTACACCGCCTGACTATCTGATGCGAACCAGTCGGCATCCCTCAGAAGGCACAATTATGGCAATATCTCCATAGAAGTACGGAATCCCAAAGAAACCTGGAAGAATTAACGAAGGAAGCTGTCAAGTCGTTACAAAAGATTTAGTATTGGTGTTCATTCCTTTGCTTCTGCGTTTAAGCTAGATGATGGCTCCCAATAGCCTTCTACTTCCTTGTCCGTCTACCCTAGCCCGTCGAGTATCAGCAGGTTACTGCTAGCACCAAACTGGGCACCATGCAAAATTGCTTGAGTCTTAACGACTATACACAGGCCTCTAAATTATCAACCACTATTGGATGGTAGATCAGTCCCGGATCGCAGTAAACCCAATACCAATCGAACCAAACACTGTCGAATGAAAACAAGAGCAGCTTTCAAAGCAAGCATGGTTTTATACAGTGATAAGATTTTCGACATGTTTCTTTGTTGTTCATTTCAGTGTAATTTCTTCAAATATCAAACTCACATCCATGTTTCTCCTCTGAAGAACTTTCCCAGCACCCCACAGAGAACTTCATACGAAGCTGATATAGTTCATTCTCATAAACAGTATGGTCACGCTAGTTTCGCGCAGTTACACACAATCCAGTTTGAAATATCCTGTGAACTGCAATTAGGAGTTTAATAGCTGTTCTCAAACCCACACAGAAATTGTCCACACCCTTCAACAACACCGAACCAACGTATGGTGAAAAAGAATAGTTGCATGTTGGCATCCTTTGCGCTCCTAAATTCACATATTCCATTTTGCCCTTTCCATGACATTCTGATTTAGGGAAACCGAATCAACTGTAAACAAGCGTACCAATTAAGCCAGTATGCAGAGAGAGTGAGGACAAATTTTTTCAGGCAGTTTATTTGGTTTTTCCGTTTTTTTATTAGTCACACCCAAATCGCCCTTAAATTACACAATTGTACTGTAAACAGTTTGACTCTGTTTCCAAGTCGTAATTGCACGGCGAGTTTTGTTTATGTTTTGAATCTTGGTCTACCCCAGTTCACTGCGTTTTTCATGGAGGATCTAAGGACAGTTTACTCTGTTTCTGTTCTTAATCATCTCAATTGTCTTAAGAGCCCTAATCTAGCCTTGAATTAAAAACTGGCAGATACATTTGGAAGATGAATGGCTCAGAGGTTTGCGAAAACTTTACTTTTGAAAAAACAGTGGCCCGAAAGCGACCCACTGTTTGGATTTTTGCACAAGACCTAATATTTTTTCTAGGGTTTACTTCAGAAGGTCTACCTAACGGTACATGATATTGTGATATACGTTCTCGAAACAAATGTCAAGAATTCTAAAACAAGATCAAATAAATCAGCAGGATATTTTGCCTTCATTTCATGGAGTTTTCAGTTCAAAAGAGCTTTCATAAAGCTTAGACTGAGATCTCAAGGTGAATGCAAAAACCAAGAACCATCCAGTGCAAAAGGTTAGGAACCTCGAGCAAGGTTCTGATAGAGAACCTTTCGATGAGAAGTCTGATGACCCATTACTGAGCTTTTCGGTGGAAAGAAGAACGGTTCCGATTCTTTCCTGGCTTTCGGATCCTCACAAGGGATGACGCAGTTTTGCAGTAGATTTTAGCTTTTGAGTAAAGGCATAATTTTCCAGAGACATTTTGAAACCTCTCAATTGGGAAGATAAGCGATAGAATCCTTGTTTTGTAAGACCCGCTTAGGTCATTTAACGTCTTTCATTCATCCATCTGTATAATTTTTGGCTAATAATTACAAGCTGCACTCTTTTATGTTTAATTCAGGATCCAACACATGATTATCCACATTTTGTTTGAAATACACTCTGCTAGGGTTCATGTACACGAGGGTTAGGTTTTTCTCGAATTTCCGAATTCGGGAGTGACGATGTTAAGACGTTTTCTTTGAAAGTAAACCTGACACCTTGGAATTTCACTGGTGTTGCAATTATACTAATCTTGCATTTTATACCGGAGGTTTACAAACCTGGCAAACATAATTAGCGAAGCACATTCATTTGCAAGCCAGTTTGGTTTCGCGTGAGACTCCGCTGCTTAAGAACTTTATAAACGGGGGATTCTGCTGGGTTCCAGGCGATTGCCCCCAAAAACAAATTACTTTGCTAATTTTGCGCAATTTGGATTCAAGTAGAATATAATGTTGACGTATTAGCCCAAGAAGGGCCAAACAAGTCGTGGGTTGTCCAGGAATATTCAGCAACCTTATGAGTAGTGCACCACGTCTGGCACGCATAGTTCAACTTTCAATTTAAAGTTACTTTTGATCCATAACATACCGTAACTAAACATATTTTGTATCAGCATCCGCAAACCTATGCTTAGTGTGGTCAACTTTATAGACAATTCTGCTTGATTGTCCAACATCTCATGAGGGAAACACATCACAGATGTGTAGCCGACGTGTTGACATCAACTTGGCCTCCTGGTATCCATTTCTGGACTGGATTCTCACTTCATTCTATACCGATTGAAGCACACTCACATTAAATATTGCCAAAGCGGTCAGCGCTGAACCCCAATTGCCTTCAACCAAGCGCCCTTTAGCAGGTGTAAATCTGGAAGAGTAAGGCATGGTGCGGGGGTAATCCGATTGGGGTTGTTCGATAGTCATCAGCATGACCAACTGGTAGCTCACAATTGTTGGATGTGGACAAGTGGTGAGTTGAAGCACACTGGTTACTTAAAGTTGCCAGGTGGCCCTCACAAATCATGATACGCAAGTAGGCACACACGTATGGCTAACCGGCACCCACCATCATTCAGATTGGCCTATACGATCGTGGTAGTACAGAGTCATCTATAGCACCTTATAGGCATGACACTTAGCATGATCTATGTAAATCAAACGCGAAGTGAGACCCAGTCATATAAAATACGGTATAATAATTCAAATTATGACAATTCAGCATGGTATAATGCAGCAGTAGTCAATGAGAAAAATCGACGAGCCTGCAGCTCAAAGTGTAGCAGCAAATCATCTATAGATCCACACATGGAGCATATTGAAAGTAGAATAAGTCCAACTAAAAGGAGTAAAATTTAATGTAGTACAGCACAACAAATAACAGTGACATGCAACACAGTAACGTCCAGAAAAATATGGTACATTTTGTGAGTTGACAACGGTAACAAACAAGGAACCCGACAGCCCACGCCAAGGAAGTTAAAAGAATAAGCAATTTGTTCTCCCTTTAGTTTGAGCGTACTCACCTAGATGTACATGTCAATAGTCAGAAAACTAAATAGTAAAAATAAAGCCAATCAACAATAAAATGAAACCTGGTACAGCGCAAAAGTTTTAACATAAGGCATCTGAAATATATAAGACACCAAAGAATACAGAAGGTTAACCCAGAAACTCAAACGAAGAGCTTTGACCAGTGCTCCTATTGTATTGAACGGTTGTACTCACCCGGATGGCAGCATAAACTATCCAGGATCAACATATATCCCCTCAGGGCATAACCGTAAAAAGACCGGTTATATGCTACTTTCTTTTTGCACTCTTGCTGTAGTCTGCTGAATTCCGTAAATTAGATTTCCAATGACATCAAAAATTGATCGCCTCCTTCTCATCAGTTAGTACACAAACAATTAGCGTTGCGAAAAACTGAAGCGTGAAGCAAATTTTCACTGGAACATCCTCCTCTACCTTCCATGTTATGATCAGATTTCCTGTCAAAAATCAGGGTACTATGCTGAAAACGTGTAGAAATGGCTAAGCTTTCTAATATTTGTCACGTTTGAAGCGAAGACCACCGCTTGTCGGCCCACATTATCGGTTCGATTTCGATTTTGAGGATAGCATATTCTGCTTCATTCATTGGTTGCTTTGAATTGGCTGATATCTCTTTGTTTTCCAGTCGAACCATGTATGTAGGTAATTTATTAGTGACTAGTTTTTGTCCATCAACTGAACCGCCTTCTGTCAGCTGGATCGATTCATCACACAACGGCTTTGCAACACACCAGTTTATCCAATGGAAGCTAGAGGGAGCAGACTATTGGTAGATCTTTGCAAAATTCCGTGTCTCGTTTTTCGGGATGTACGCTTCACAGTCCGAAACAGTTAGTGTGAGAGGCCGTCTGTACTTTAACAGGTGTCACTAAACGGTAACACCGAACCGTTCCTATGCAAGCTTTTTTGACGTAATTCACTGTGAACAACATGTATCATTGCCGTGTACTTTCTGTGTCCGGAACGTGCAAGTGTCCTTTGCCAGTCATTTAGAACGTAACTTAATGAGGAGAAAATAGTAATGAACAAATGTAATGTCTTAAACACTAATCGAGCATGGGTCATTAGCAGTGTCGATGGCAGCCAACGCTTTTGGCTATGAGTATGAACAATGTTGTAACACACTAAACAGAAATATTAGATTCCTGGCCCAAACTAGTCTCATCAGACATTTCGGCTGTTCTAGCTCAGTTTAAGTCACCAGTTCAACACAGCCGACATTTCTAAGAGCTGTAGGTTTTTCTGACAGACTCAGGAACGCTGATGAAATTGACATTGTTGGTGCTTTCAGTGTTCTCCTTCTGATGTTTATACTGAGTTTATACATCGCGTTCATCACGCTTCACTGTTTCATCTAAGTGCTGTCGTATTTCGTACACTATATTGTCCTATTCAGTAGTGTAGGCAAAGTTAAGCGAATTTCCCTCTCATCCCCAATATGGTGCCTATAAGTGGACCTTGGGTTATGGACCCTGACAAATCACAAGAAGATTATAGCAACGCCGGAAATTGGGCTATCGTTTCTGCGCGGACAGCCCAGACGGAAGTTGTGAACAAGAGCTGCTGAGAAAAGTCAGATGTGTTGAGATTTTGGCTGGCGTCCAACTGGATCATTCAACAGAAGTAACAGGTGTTAGAAGGAGCCCTCCACAGTTTATGCCTTGAGATTAAATCGTCACCAGAGCGAAACAGTATAATCGACATCTCATTCCCCACTTGAGATTTAGCTAAACGGGTTGGGCCAATTGACCCCGAATGCAACAAGGTGGATGCGGTATGAAGTTTAAAGACCTGTCGCCTGAGACCAGAGACTGGCTTTGAACAGTTATTTTTCTAAGAATCTCGAGCCAACCAAACAGATTTTATGCTACCAATAATAATATTGATGCCTTGAGTTTTATCTGAGTGCACCACGTTTCTTCAGGGATTGTCTGAGGACGGGACAGAAAAACAATCTGAAAATAACTGGAAAACAAATAAAAATGTGTTTGTTACCGCGTTGCTTTTCGTTGTGAGCTCAGTGATCACAGTAAGTAAAAGGAGGTAAACTGCCAAAGGGCAGGTGTGTATTCGAAATATTTCCATAATTCGTGAGCGAGTTTTTTATGGGCGATAAAACAGAGATAGCGGCATTTCATAAGTTACTATTCGTTCAATATTTTAAGCACAAAGTGGGAAGGTCGCGAATACTTCTATAGCCTGTTTCGGGAGTGGCACACTTTAGGATTAATCAGTTTGGTTTGTCGCTTCCGCGTTCCTTAGTAGAGTGTCCTAGCAAAATAGGTTTTGAAAGCGTCCCATGTTTTTCTAAATTTTCAGCGAAAGGACCAATATGAGCAGTGTTCAATCTGAACACAATTAAGCCAAGTTTAATCTGAACTTTCTAGGGGACGTTTCAATTGTTTCTTTGATCCATAGTAATATGTGGACAACAGTTTAGCGCGTACTGAACGGTTATGGGTAGTATGAACATCAGACTTTACCGTACGACTCAAGGCATGTGAATGCGATTGAAGGGTTAAAGGTTGAACGCAGTGTAGAGTAAGAGTTCACAGTTGGATATCTTAGCAACAATCGCACAATTACTTGACTACCATAAGACCAATCCATGGTCATTGGTTTTTGCACTGTGATAATGCAGAATTAAGGAGAGTTTTTGTATAGCCTTACTGAGGTCAGGACGACAGGCTATTTTCGTGAGTGTCGTAGATTCTCAATGTTCCAGCTTTAACAGTGGTGCCAAGAATCGATCGCAACCCAGTTTGGTTGACAGGGTTGGTACAGAAGGCTTTCAGGAACCCAATGATTTCCCTTTTGGTTTATCTTTGTTGAACTCATATTGTGCTCATTGTTCTCAACCTATCAACCCGTTTTTGTGATTCGCAGGAAATAAGCAAGAATCATAGCTGAGAACGTTGTTTGGTGTATACCTAGTCAGGAAAGGCGTGAAACCTTACCTGTCCATGGTTTTCTCAGAAGCAGTCTCAGATACATTGGCCGGTATTCGTGGGTGCCGTTATGTCATTTCGGACAACACCTTCAGGTAGGGTTAGCCAATAAAAAGATTTTGGGACACGAGTGCTTCAGTAGATGGATTTGTGAATAAAAAATTGGTACATCAAGAAAGAACAACACTTGTCCTGATTTGTTTTATTCGGTTTCAAAAACAATCAGTTGCTGCCCTAGGTGGCATTCTTGGCTGCTGCACGAGAAGCTGGTGGAGTAACGTGGATACTACTAATGGTGATGCGAGTAGTTTTTCCTCGTAAATACGCTTTGCGTCTCTTGGAAATTGAGATCTATTACGGAATTTGCGGAGTTGCTATGTAGCATTTGCTTGCATTTGAGTAACAGTCAGTCGATATTCAGAAAGTTCAGGAAGACGCGTTCAGGGAGAAGATGGATATTCAGTTTTGTGGACATGATGTATATGAGAGTTTTGCTTCCCTGTTCGATAGTCTAAAACTGTTCGGCTGGTGTCTATCAAGCAGCTCCGCAGCGGAAGCCTTCTCCCTTTCAGTGGTACGAATTCTGTCATCTGCCTAAAATGGAGTTTTGTACAGAGATTTGTGAGACGCTACTCCGTCTAGTGTAAGATATCTAGATGACGTTAATAGTAACACACACGTTGGAAATATGTCCAAGTATTGACGTCCAGGATGTGTTTGGTGGCCGATGATCAGATGACGCTGGATCTGTTTGTCAAGCTACTGGCTTGCATTCGGCTTCCGATGCAAATCACTTGGCCGGCTTGGTGAACAGAGCAGCTGCCACGGACGACAAAAACAACGGACTACGAAACTGAGCATGTCTCCTGCACTCGTAGCTTCTTCCAATGAAACTCTGAGGCCCGCGAGACCCGCACAACTGTGTTTTGCACATTATTAACCATTCATATTGCTCAACAAATCATCGGGAAGGTTTTGACCAAGGTCCGTGATACTACCTTTGATCTACAAGTGCTATACGCAGGCACATCACTTGTGTCACTTTCTCCACACACTAAACTAAAACAAACTTGGTCTTGTTAATAACACCCACGTGTTGGTCATTGGAACAAAATACATTTCCATCATTGTCTTTAGAATCGTTCCATCTTAGGTGACTGGCTGTTGTCGTCTAATAGAATAACTCCAGGGTTATATTTTGCCAAATTGTGAAACCACTCACTTGGGATGCCCATCAATCATCTATAGTGGAATATGCCATTTGTGGTCGCCACTGTCTTTTGAAATTTGCCACAAACGACATTTGGGAATAGAGCTGGTGTACGCAGTCCATATTTTCGTTCCGTTCACTTGCCTGGAAGATAAGGTGTTGATCTATTGTATCCGTTACCATGGTTACCTATGGCGAATTATGTGTAGTTTTTCTTTTGGCAGTACGGTCGATTCTGTCTTAGTCTCAGGCAGATAAGCAGGATATTAATGGCCGAATCGTCTACCAAGTTTTTTTACGGCTCACCTGTTCCTGAGACCAGATGTTTCCTAATTCACAAGACAAAGGATGATTAACAACAGAGTCTGGTTTTTTTGCCTTAAGAACTGGTTGTCACTCAATAAACACCCAGACACAAAATATCCTGTTGCGTCTGTCAGCTCAAAGCTTCAAGAGCATCACTTTAACACATTTAGGTTTGTTGATAAGGGGAATGTAGTAGGTTAGTGGTCCATAGTTGAAATGAAGGAAACACTGGTGGATGCACTTAGTTCTCTTCTGTTCTGCGATATTAATTTGCGATTGCACAGATTGTTTTATATAAACGCGAACAAACTGTTTCAAAAGGCGGATGGTTTTGCAATTAGGAAGTTTGTCAAATCTGGGCGATCAGAAGGCAGAATGAGTGCCATCATGGGTGGCATTCACGGTGCTGAGGATGGTGAGTAAAACTCAATCAGGCCTAGTTCATTTCCCACCTACAGCAGTTGATCCCTTATGACCGAAGCGGTTCATGGTGAGCTTAAATAATTCAGCCTGGCTACAAGTTGCTTCCATGTGACATACTACAGTCATTCAACGTTTTGTTATTAGATATGTAGTACCGGATCCAGGTCCGTCTTTTCAAGTTTGCAAGTGATTGTGTACTGTTTACACTTATGAGTGGTGGACTGCAAGCCTGAATGTTACTGTCTTTCTTATTACTCGTCGACCTTCGCCAGATGAAGTCTTTCCCTTCATGCCTCAAGTTTGTGTCCGATGTCATAGACTACCGTACAGACTACGGCTGCGGCGACCCTTGGTCTGCGTGTTGGCCAAAAAAATTGACATATTGTGCTAGCAGGACCAATCTGACCTGCAGGTAGATTTGAGAAGTAGAAAACGACAGTCGTTTGCAGCTGGTTGCTACACTTTGTGTACATGACAATGGCCTTACTGGTTGTACTGTGCGACATTGGAATGCTCTTCTTTACCATCACATTATCCGATAAGTGGGCAGATATCAAACGTAATGCCTATTGTATCGGTTGAACTGGAAGACAATCGAGCAGGAGATTCTACAACGGATGAGTCGTAAGCTTATGGAAACAACAGACTTATACAACCGACTGCGGCTTTTAGAACACGGTCCCACGCTAAGAGAAGTGAACATTGAAGCACATCTTTTGTAGCTAATGGAGCACTGGAAAAACAACTCAAGCAAGAAAAACGCCTGCGAGCTAGAATCCGTAATTGAAGTCCACAAGCGGAAACTTAAGACTGAGGCGTAAAACGGAATAACGTGGACGACAGCCGTGGCTTCTGTTCCACCATCAAGCTGAGTACCCATCGTAAAGGTTTATGGCGACAGCATGGCATAGTATTCGGCCGAAGACAATCGAGCAGGAGATTCTACAACGGATGAGTCGTAAGCTTATGGAAACAACAGACTTATACAACCGACTGCGGCTTTTAGAACACGGTCCCACGCTAAGAGAAGTGAACATTGAAGCACATCTTTTGTAGCTAATGGAGCACTGGAAAAACAACTCAAGCAAGAAAAACGCCTGCGAGCTAGAATCCGTAATTGAAGTCCACAAGCGGAAACTTAAGACTGAGGCGTAAAACGGAATAACGTGGACGACAGCCGTGGCTTCTGTTCCACCATCAAGCTGAGTACCCATCGTAAAGGTTTATGGCGACAGCATGGTATAGTATTCGGCCGCCATCATCATCCTCGATAGCACAATATCATTGTTCAACAATGATTGTTCAACAACAAACCTAGTGCTCCCATCATATGTGAATATTCAGACCCGCAAATTATTTGCTTAATACTTTTAAAATGTGTACTCTGAAGTTTAACATACGATACTACTATAGCTCAAGAGATCGGAATATCTTCTCTGTCTCGTCCGAGGGCCATGTCAATAATCATTGTGGTATTCTATGAGAACCACGAACCTATAGGAGATACCGTGCACGTAACAAAACGATCAGTAAAGTGGCCATGACCGACACATACGCACTGCATTGGATAACCTTGGACCATTGCAGTAGGACAGTAATAATATCTGATTGCCTCTTACTATTACAAATTCTATGCCCGAAAGGCTGAGTAACCTAGGATGTTAGTTCTGCAAACTCTCTGTGGTAATAAAGCGCAAGTTTCGTCCTTGCCTCAAATTACGTGGAAAAAGCTAACAAAAAACAGTTATTTAGTGTTCAAAATTTACTCCATAAAACATCTACGCCACTAATTTTTTTCTCCCCGCGAAAGAGGCAATTTATGTGGAAGTATAAAAGCCTTTTGGCACTTTTGACGGTCTTGAACTATATTGCACTCTAACGAACGACTGATTTTTAAATACCGCTATTTTGTTCCAAAACACCAAGCTTCCACAGCTAAATCTCCGGTTTCTGTGCCCCAAACACACACCGTGGCCTATCATGTGACCAAAATGCTTCTGTTATGTTCACTCGCAGCGAAACAAACCTTCCTTTCTTTTCCATTCTTCTGCTTGCGATCCTCTTGCATGTGACGTTTGGTTGAAAACGGCAGCAGTAGTCGAAGCAGCAGAAACAAAGGGCAGGCACACTGACGTTCTTGAGAAACTTCCTCTGTGGTTCACCGGTTTACCTGGCACCTTTCTAGTGCATGTGAATGCGGATGGAATTTCGTTCGCTGTTAAATACGAACTCTAATTAGTTGAAGACAAGCTGTGCCGATATTTCGGGAAAAGTACTTCAAACAGGCTCTGAGGTTAGATTGGTGCAAATTCTTTTGAGGGTTTCTATAGGTGAACGATGCATGGTGATTGACTGCTGGCGTCCTCCCAGTCACTTTAGTGTGAGAATCAAGGCTGAAGGATGGTAGCTTCACACAAAATACAGAAGCAATTTGAAGGTGTTTTGCAAAGAATGACTCGTAATTTTCCACGTTCATGACGGAAAAATTATAGCTGCTTGTTTATTTATCAGTTCACCATTCTTGCTCACAATACTTCATAGTGCCACTTCATTCTGGTTGTAGATTTGTTTGATATTTGGATTGTATTAGCGCTGATATTCTAGATCCAAGGGTTATGATATTCTTTTTTGTATAGAATACTCACTGACTCTTCACAGCCTGTGAGGCCCTGACATGATGCACAATTGTTTACTTTTTTTCCTATACATAAGGTTATAAAGCAAGCATAGCGTGTTGACTTTTTAAGTCATATTACTTATACTGGCAGGGTAAAATTTTTGCCCCAGAAGGAACGACATATCAAGTTAGCAATGCTACTCGCGCAACACCTCTTTTATTCATATGAGCTGTGAAGTACAGGTCATGAATGCCTAATTTATTCAAAACTAGTGAACTGTTCAAGCTTGCACTCGAAATACACATTTTCGATTTGATAACGGAAAATTAGATTTTGATTACGTACTGAACAAGTGCATGTTTAACATCCTAAAACGCAACGGTGTTTCTCTTATCAGTAGACCATAAGACTATTATCAAAAAGAGCTCATTGAGGGGCAGTTAGCTAGCACATAGTTAATTTGCTGAATTGTTCTCCGGTTAACAAGGCAGCCAGAATACAAGTTACAACTAGTCCAGTCAAGGTGGACGAAAGTCATGCATACTGTCATATGGTCAAGGGTGAATTAAGGTATTGTTTTGGAGAGAGAGAATGAGCCTCGCTGCAAAATGCATTATATGAGCATAACGTCTGAACGATCTCAATATATGGTAGGTTAAAAACAATTGGTAGTGGATCAGAAGCGGTTAATTACTGATTATGCCCCTAAGTCCTTGTCATTAGTAGGTAGTTTCATTTGCAACATCGCTGCCCTAAACAGGAATGGAGGATCAACTTAACATTATATTGAATTTGGAGGAATGCAGCTTATAAATCCGGGAACAAACATGGATTAACAGCACTTCAGTACTTAAATAGAAAATCCGAATTTAAAAATTCCACCATTTATGAAATAATAACTTTTTCGCCTACATAGCAAAAGAATATTGAAATATTGTGTACTTCCCAAAAGCGGCCGATTTTTCTTTCATCTTTACCATCCCTTAAAGTGTTCGCCTTGTCCATGAAAATAATTGGAATTGGACTAATCATACTAACCGAAATAAACAGGCTTGTGATTCTAATCATCACCCCGTCCACATAGCAAGCAAAAACTTGATTTTGCCCATTGTCGACACTTTCTAAACTTGATTTTTTTATCCTAATTGGTAATGATGTATGGTAGTTTTACGTTAAATTGTTAAACTGCACGGTAAATTCTTCTGATAACCCACTCTGAAAGGGAACAGTTTTCAGGAAATTTATGTCATGTTCGGATTCCGTGTTTCTTACATCAATAGAAATAGCGGACATATCCGAAAAGCATGGAATATTTCTGATCTTGACTGCCACTGTTCTCGACAGAGAACACCCAAACTGAAAAATGAATGAGCTCAGATCCGAGGGTTGGAACTCTGTTAATATCCTAGAAACTGCTAGCTAACAGAAGCTGCTTACTGCTGCCATGGAGAGAATCAACTTTTGTGCCTCTAGTATTCACAAGACCGAAATGACGCTAAACGTCCAAGCCCATTTGATCCTTTACTGGATGTACGTATAAAAATGGTCACCCCAATGCACACTTTCAGCAGGACAAATTTATTTCAAAGTTTTGAGCGTTCTGTTATGTGTTACGCAAGATTCAACCTTAAGATTTTTACTTTTGAGTATGTGGCTGTGTGGAGGCTTTGGGTTTTATGAGATGGAAAAGCAATCCTGGGGCCTACTGGAAATAATAAAGGTTGGTTAGCACTATATGTATCTTATTGCGATTCTTTAGATTCTGCGTTTTGTCGCAGATAGATGGAAATGAATTTTGCGCTCTACCATGGTTGTAAATGCAGTGTTCTTCACCTCAACAACTATACCTGGGAAACAACCGAGCAGCCTACTATGAAGGATAAGTTCTCTAACACGAAAGATTTAATAATGTAGGATGCGTGCTGCATTATAGTCTATCCACCGACGTAATTCGCCTTTAACAGTAGCATTTTAAACCTATTTAACCTTAAGAAAACGCCCGGCTAATTTTTTTTACTTGTCTGTAAATCGCTTTTACTGCTAACAGCTATTAGTCAAGTGGAGAGTAACATGAACCCCAGCTGAACACCACCTCTTCAAAATTCTTCTTAGGGCATAGATTTTTAAAAGCCCTTAAAGTCAGTTTGTTCTCATGAAGTGTAAAAGATACTGTCGGTAAATTTATTAAATCAAGTTCCTTTACGTTCCAACTATACTCGAGTAGTTTCACCTTGAACTGTAGACTATTTTGTCAGCATTCTTAAGCCAAGTTTACCACACACCTGTCAAAACAGCCAGTCATTTTAATTCTGAAAACACCCAAAAGTGTTTGCAAATTTATTGATAACATTAGGGTTCATTTTATCCATTTCTTTTGAGGACGCTCGGATGGCATAATGACGTTTTAAATCACTGCTAATTTTTCGGTTGCGCTCTATGCATTGTCCTACGGCAGTATCACATCGATGAGTCGCATGGCTTGGGTTTGTAAAAACCGGGAAATATCTGGAGCACTCAAAACCAATTTTTTTTACTTAGCGCATTTTCTAAAGCCTCTAAAAGCAACCTAGTCTAATGGAACCTACTCATCCATGTTGAGCCTAATATTTAGGTAACAAAGATTAACCGAGAGGAATTAAAGCTTGACCGGATGGACCAATTTATGACCAGTGCATTTTTGCGGGTGCAGAAGTTTCATTTTTCCCGTTATCCCTGTACTGATGTATGGTATTAATTTGCTCAAATTTATGCATCCAATTGTCAGTGCAACATACTTGGAGCAAAACAAGCGAGCTGCGCAATAACTGAGGGGAGTGATACTGTAGGACGGCTCTCCATAGAAAGGTTCCAAGTGACACCAGAAATTCCCGTTTGAAGATGGTGATGTCTATGGTAAGGTTTCGCTTCGGGGACTGAACAAGACCCATGGTTCTCTTTTTTCATACAGAATATGACAATAAATTAGACCAAAGCGCAAATAATTTTAGCTAAGAATTGCGTGCCCAACTGGTGATTAAAGGAGAAAAACTCGTTCTAGATGAAAAAAGCCGTGATGGGTTTTGTACCATGCAAACGGAAATCCAGCCACTGGCTCTCCATAAACAGTAATGTTCGTTACGTTGCGTACGGAAGAGGTGCCACGGTGCATTTGTAGTTTTGGAATTTGACGTGCTCAACCACTGTAATTTTTCCATGTCGGTAAGTACTCAGAATCCAAGGAATTGTTGCTTGTTCCTGGTTTTGAATAATTCAAATCCGGTGGCTTTTAACCAAACCAAACGTCATGGTGCCCAAAGCGTGTTGTTTACTCTACACGGTTTTACAATTGACGATGGTCAGATATATTTTTTAGACAATAACTCTCAAATGAATCGCAACATAAAATATACAAGGCCGTATATCCTAAGTTTTTATGCTCAGAGCTGCGTCGTTTCCCGTATTTCGAAAGCTGTGTAACAATATTTTTCTAACTGGTATTTTGATTGTGCTATACTTAGGGGTGTCGACTTTGTGGAGAATAAACCACTGGTTATTTTAATAACTTTGAGAATGGGAAACTTTGTTGTCTTCTCAGGGACGCAGTATTTTCAGCTGCAATATTTTGGATCACAGCAATAAATCGGACTTTTCAAAAAGAATGCCACTAATTGCTGCTGGGTTTCAGGTGTGCCTCGTTGAAGGCGTATACAAGTAAGGGATTTCTGAGAGCAAGTAATTTGTGACATCCTAGATTTCCATCAACCAGTATATTTGTCTACACCACATTTCTTAGGAGAGGGCTTCCAATCCAAATAAGGAAGCCAGGCGGCATGAGAAACTCGTATTATACAAGATTAATACGAGTGTTGTCAAATACTTTAAACCTACAGTTTTAGTTTTGTGGATGAGAAAATTCTTTGAAAAGTGCTATTCACCAAGGAGTCTCAAAAGCAGCCAAATTATCCCAGTGAGTTCCCCATAGGCACATCTAAAACACATCTAAAACATATAAAACAATTCAACGCAGGCGCATAGCGCTTATTAACAACGTATCTACTTTTGCAACGATCCACAAAATGTTTGCCATTCAGGTGGAGTCCCACACAAACCGTGATACCTTCCTGTAATGCACTGGAGCACTGAAGGAATAAGCCAAATATGACCAGTTCGAATAGACAGAACAAGTTAAACAGACTTCCTCAAACTTTTTTCATTGGTTAACTTGGGTTGCAATACCCACCAGCATATACGCATACTGTTTTTTAGCCTTCCGCTCTTTGCAAGTCAAATATCTTTTGGAAGACTTCGCCCACATCTTTGAATAATATTTCATTTTATCTGGCCCGATTGGTCCTGCATACCACATAGCATCATAGCTTTGGAAAAGTACGCTTTATACTTTCACGCCCTTTGAAGAAAAGTGACTATAAAAATGGTCCAAACGTACCGCCCCTATGCTAACTGATGGTCACCCCATTTACCTTATACGTAGATAGCCGACTCGCGCCACATTTTTCCATATCTTTGCATATCATTCGCGATTTCCACAATTCTCTCTTTACTTTGTCTAGGGTTGTGTCTGCTTTTTTATGAATGCAAATAAGATTCCGTCACAAAAGCCGGGAGGGATGTTTTGATTTGCCATTCCTCTTTTTCATCCAGCTCAATCTGATCCACGATAATATGAAACCGAAAACTATTGGGGGCGTTTTAAATAATTCGGAAAATTTTACCTCAGAATACTCCGTTTAGCAACTGTCCTTCCCCGGGTACATTTACTTTTCCATTGATTTTCTTGTCCTTTCAAGTCAACAAACCTTGTCAATCTTATCGATTTGTCTGCACCCCATTTATCACCAATTCACAGGCCAGAAACCCAAGAAAGCATTGACAGCTAGGTTACACGAGTTTGGTATTTTGACATTACTACGCAATTTTCCGCACTTATTTTAGTTAAAATATGTTATGTATGCAAGCCGACCGAAATTCTCTGAAACTTTACATGACCAAATTTGGCGAAATTCATTTTCAAACTCTGGACTACTATCTAATATGATTTCAGATCCATGGAAACTGGTCTGGTTGTTTTCATTTGAATATATATTCATGTTGAAGTTAGTAGGAGAAAATCTTGTCCAAATCAGGTCTAGGAACCCATTTTTTGCTATTAGTTTTACTTAAAAGCTACACTTTTGACCGTTTTCATATAATCCACCTAAGGCCATTGTTCAGAATTGAAAGCACACTCATTGTTCTTGTGGATAAGATAAGCGTAAGGATTCTTAATGAAATCCTTCATGACTTGTCCCGGATGGCTGGATGATTTTCGTTCTCCAATTAAATTTCAATTCTGAAGGTTGTGAATTTCTCTCTTTCTCGATCGACTGATGTTATGTTTCTTAGCAGCTAAGACTGTAACGTCAAAGTGTGTAAAATAGTACCCGACGGTCGTCAGTTTAGTTCGTTTATTTGATTTACAAGCGACCAGATGTGACATGTGCCTGATGCAGGTGGACCTAAATTTTCCTGTTTTTCTGAACAAATATGCACACACTCAGCTATTCCAGGATTTTCCAAAGACAAAACTGGTGCACAAAATGCCGCATATGAGCAGCGGAATAATAAGTGGTGGTAGAGCATTTACTGCGGGATATATCGAACTGCAAGTTCACGAGTCCCAGAGTGTGTGAGAATACCTGAAGCCTTGTAATGGTGGAATCCCTTCTCAATCAGGATAGCGTCTACAATGGTTAGTGGCCGCTGACGGATATGACTGACAAATTGGTCTTAATACACTTGCTGATTTTCTGGTGATCGACCAGCAGTGAGGATATCGTCCCCTGTAAAAGAGAGCAAACTACGAACTCTTTAGTATGTCATCCATAATTTGCTGAAGAATCATAGATATGCACTAGAATCTGGAAAGGATTTCGGTATACCAATATATTGCGTGGTTCACAGGATTTGTATTGTTCACATTCACATCACTTATGTCCTGGCGCAGTTATTCTGGTTAATCCACACCAAATGGAAGCGAAGCGCTGGACTTGAGTTTCGCACTTATTAGAGCTCATCAGCAGTGCATGACCGTGCCGGGGTTTGAACTCCGGACACCTGACATGCGAGGCGAACCTGTTAACACTACTCTGTCAGCGCACGTTAGATGCATCTGAATTCCCACGTCCGGGCGAACATGTTCACTCTTGAGCCATTTAATTGGTAGGCCCGACATATCATTGATACAACGATGTTTATTGTTGGATTTGAAACACTCCTCCAAAAACCAGATTTGGAGGATATCGTTCGCCATAAGTTTTGGCAATGAATTTCGTCTCAAGGGAAAAAGTGAAGAGTTTGTGAGGACTAGTAGACTAGCGGAAACGCCACCACAAAGTCAAATTAAACAGCTAGTCTTCCTGGCGTAGGCCAAAAGAAATGGGTCAGTTTTCAAGAGATGCATGCGATCCAATTCAGCATTTTGTAGTTGCGTTAAATTGTAGTAAACAAGGTGCTTGATTGGAAGGTGGCCCTACTACCAGGTTCATTGTACAACGCTGACTCAGCCTTGGTGAACGCATCCAAATTGCTGGTAAATGTGTCACCTACCAATTGCCGTATGAATTGGTTCCCGAGATCACGAAAATGGTGTGTGGTGGGAAACATCCATTAAAGATTTGAATGGAATATCTGAAAATTCAAGCTACACTCTATCCTAATGCTGACGGGTAAAGGAGATAGCTGGTCGATAAATGACAGATACCGGAACCGAAAAACAGAATCACATTTCACATTGACGAGGAATCGAATTTTGGGGTCGGTCGTATTTCCGACTACTCGAGTGTGTGTTTGGTATCCCAGTCTAAATGAATTAAACCGGGACACCCATAACTAAAGAGGAATATTCATTTCATAGGGCTCCGTTTTGCTCTAAAGTTCGACTTGTTAACTGTGACGTTCAAGGTTTATGGAGTCCCGCGCTTCAATTATTCCTCCCCCGCTGGTATACATCATATTTGACTGGTATTGTACGTGAACTCTCTGCCACGGATGTCTACAGCGAGCTTTTCAACTTGTCTGTTTATACCTCTAGCATATGTGATCGGACGGAATATTATTGTCCACAAAGTCATATTATGGTTAGCCGATGTATATGTGACGGTTTACCAAGACTCATGTAATGCGTGGGATAACAGTTTGTGCATCCTATCTTTCTGTTTTGGAAAAGCTCCCGTTAAATCCTGAATACAGGGGGTCTATACTGAAATCCACTATTGTAGAGAGATACCTATGGATATCAGCATCCGTGGGAAACGTCTGTTTTGTAACGATGGTCAGATATGTGGAATGCTTGTCCGAAAGCTGTTTCTATTGGAACCACCAACCCCCCATCGATCCTTGCTGTATGCGCAACCGTATCTTCCGCTTTGTCAAAAAGTTGTAGGAAGTTGTAACTAACAGCGCAGATCGGTGAAATGAGAATGTAATTTCGTAACGGCTCGATAAAAGGTAAATTTGCGTGATTGTAATCAAACCACTGTGTGTGTCCGGTGGCTGCCAGTTTTTGCACAAAAATAACTTGGCCTATCACATTCGTCCACAGTCACGGCGTTATGACGTTACTTTGAGGAGTTAGAGGTAAACTCAACCTGGCAGTTGAAACTTTACTACACGTGAAGCGATATTCACGGGATTGCCTAGAAATTGGCGAATATCATTTTCGGTTAGTATGTGTGCTGCCGGTCGAAGACAATCGGTGAGGATGTTTATCGACAACTGAACTGTTTCACCCCTCACCAGGATCATCAGTCACCAGTGGGTGGAAATCATGGTCGAGGACAGATAACTAGTGACATAAAAGCGAAATCCATTTAGGTTTGTTCGTATCACAAGTAGCAGTGCGGCATGCAGCCATTAATAACTTAGAGTAAATAGGTGGTCACGATAGCGTTTTATAGTCTCTTACGATTTGTGTACTCACGGTTTGATTACAGTTGGAAAGTCGATTCTTGGAAAATCTCAGTGGAGAGATGGTTTGGCGGCTTGGTTTAAAGGTCAATATTTTGGACTGAATAAAAACACAAAGGTACAACTAAACATGATCCATTGTTAACATTCAGCATGATGCACTACGGCTATTCTCTTCTGAAGATATCATCCCGAGGGATCAATCAAGATGATTACGCTGAGGGCACTCCATTTGCGTAAACCTTGGATACAAACATAAAAGTGATATTTTCTGAATTAGGGTTAGTGCCTGTTCAACTAGCAACTAAAGGTAACAAATTTGACCCTATTTACAGCCGAAAAATCAATAGATTGACAAGTCTGGCCAGTTTCCGTCTCTTTTAAGCAGACTATCTCATGAGTGAGGTGGGCCGTTGCGCTTCAGTGCCTCATCCATTCATAGACTTCTCTGGGTCGTAGTTCCTTTTTTCACAGACTTGGCATTTGAAAAGATATTTCGGTTGTCATTCGAACATATTTTTGAGAGCAGATCTGTTCAGAGGAGGCTGTCTGTATTTCCAAGATAAAGTGCAGTTTAGAATTCTGAAAACTAATTCGCCCGACACTCAGGCACAAAACAAGTTCGAAGGTGAAGAACTAAAGGTAGAGAAAAATTTGAAAGGGCTTCGTGGGAAATTTAATGTGGCAAGAGATGTAAGGTCCAAAGATAGATCGACTTACTCCCGAGTCGTCTTGTCCTCTTTAGAATGCTCCCAATTTCAACCGTTTTTGGCCAAGAGTCCTATAACCTTTTTTAAATCTAGGACCCGATTATTATGGGAAATCTTTGTTCAGTTTCTTTACAAAGCCACATGGGAAAAAATGTAGCCTTTATGAACCTTACAGCTTAAACTAGTATTGTTAACAGTACTGTCGACAGCCCAGGACCGGTTTCGCCCTTCTTGGGGCTCATCAGGTAGACGCAGTCCTCGAGTTTCCGTCAACCTTATGTTCTACTCCAACCCAAACTGAACGAATTTGGTGAAATACACTCAAGTGCATATCAATTTTGTTTCGATGGAGTCCCACCTGGAATTCAGCTGACTATGTCGTTTATGTTATTCTCAAGTAACTGGATGTGCTGCACCAGACCACCCCGTGTTTCGGTTGGTGCGATGCTCGAGATATTGCGTTACCCGTTTAGACGCATTTCACTAACTGGTGAGCCCCCAGAAGGACGAGGCCGGTCGTGGGCTGTCGAGGAATTTTCAGCAACCTTATAAATAATGTATTATGTCTATACATGTATGGCGATATCTCGAATATCGTACCAACTCAAAAATGAGACGGTCTGGTGCATGCCATTCAGTTGCTTGAAACATCATAAACGAGAGTTTGAGCTGGGTTCCAGGTGAGTCTCCCGTCAAGATGCAAATGAGTGTAATTCCCTGTATTTATAGTCACCGAATATTTGGGCTGACTGCGCTGACGGGAAAGAGGGCACTTCCACACCATGTTTCGAGTTCCAGTTCGAAGGTGGTCTCCCTTGGACATAATCTCATAGATGGAGCCAGTTCACTTTCGTGCAAAGCCCGATATTGCAAACAGTTTCTGTGAGGTGCTTAATGTGAAAGCGCTAGTTTGGAGGAAATAAGATGCTAACTTGCTTTTACCACAATATGTTCACACACCTCGTTGTTTATTTCGCACATCAGCTACTAAGTGGGCATGCGCAGCTTCCGTAAACATCTGGTGTAGTCAAGATCTTGTCTTGTACATCAATCTAATACCAATTTTCAGGAATTCTAAAAATTGATCAGAAACTTGATAGTGACAAAGCTGTTTGAAGAAATTTCCAAACTGGTTTCTTGCATCACGGAACACCGTCAACGCCGTCATCAGGAGTCGATTTTTCTGTATCGTATTTTCTCAGGAAAGACAACTTTTATTTCTCAGCTTATAAACTCTTACAAACTCTAGCAGATAATTTGCCAACCTGGGTCTCAGTCTTGACTGTCTCAATTTATGATGTATTTAGCTTTCTGTCGGCGAAAACAAGTGTGCTTTTCCTTTACTGCTGTTTTAAATTTCCTAAAACGTTTACCTTTCTCGTACATTCCAGGGCGACCATCCGTGTACGTGTCGTGGACGATAATGACTACGAGAAATCGGAGTTTTTCTTCGTTCAACTCGGCGAACCGCTGCTTGTTGACAAAGACGGTAAGTCAAGAATAATTTTTATTTGGCGTTTTCTGTTTCATATCACTGCGCAAATTTTCTTGCCGTCTATCTACAACTGGCCTCATTAAGCATGGTTCACCGGAATTATCCACTCACTATTGCTTTGCGCGTGCACCGTACAGAACTAGAGAGCATTGTTTCATTTTGGTGGTCGTAGTGTTAGTATTTGGTGATGCAATACGACGAATGGTTGCAATTTTGGTTGCTTGCAAGCCTCTGGAAAGATTGGTACATCTCATCCAAATTTCCTTTCAGTATCAATTGCAAACCTGTCAACGTGTTACAACAAGATGTATGGGTAGGCAGACTAACAAAATTATTCAGTGGGCTGTGAAAATCTAGCTGACTTACGCGCAACAGGTGTTCTGTTTTTGGACGTCATATCTTTAGAATCCTTATCCAAAGAAGCCCAGTTTGAATAATTGTTTTACTTCCTTCCTGAAAATTTTGTGATCCGTCCAAACAAAAGGATACACAAAAGACAAGTTGTACGCCCAGGTGTGGTTATCTTCTATAAGCTACATTTCAGATGCGAGTCATACACATGAATGTATGAGTAAACAAGTTCCCCTATACAAATGTATGCGAATAATGCATACATTATGATAATGTGTTTAAGTTCTAAGGTCGTCATTGAAAAAGGCGATACGACTGAGTTTCCGGGACATATGCAAGCTCGCGGGACTTAATTTTTCCTTCGGCGGCGAAGGTCCTCAGTATTAGAAATCAAAACTGCTCGAAAATTGTGAAACACAGATGGGAGGTAATCATGGGTGGTTTTCGTTTAAAAAGCTTTAAGTTACAGGAGCATCGTAAGGCTCATGAAGTCATTCGAATGAAGTGAGAGGTCAGATATATTGGATAGGAGATAGGAGTAGGTTAGATCAGGTTTTGCGAAGGTTCAACATGGCAAAATTAGTCGATTGGTTATACTGGAAATTAAAGCAACCAGCCTATTCGTCCATTATTTAATTAGTTTGAAGAAGAGTAATTTCTTACTAGGTATGCAGAAAAAAACATATGACGTAGCATGCTCACGAACAAGACTTCCATTGCCTCCCTTATTTTTAATACATCTACCCCATGTCCTTTTATTAGGCTATCTTTTGTTTAGTCCCTTTAATTTGATCTCCAACTTCTGACACGTTCAACTTTCTTTCCATCTCATCAACACAATTCAGAGAATGTATTGTGTCCACAAAAAACAATTCCTAGGCTTTCTATTCTCCCTTGTTCAAGAACCCAAACAATTTTGACGTATCACATGATCTTAAACGAAAGCTACTCATATCAGGTTCACATCAGGCGTGGATTCTGCTATGCAGGGCTTATGCAGTTGTTACCCGTATACAAACACGCGCTTGAAAAATGGTACAGATGATTGACAAGCACCACGCAAAACAGTAAATCTTTGCTGGGCCCTGTACTTCTCAGGTGTGATGAAAAATATAAGCTTGTTTGGTTTCTCTCTTTCCGGTAAAAAATTCTGGGGAAATTCACCGTTGTCCTTACTGCTGCTGCTGAATCTTATATCAAAAGGGATGGTGAACCTAATTCCTCTGATAAGTACAGGACACAATCATTCCCTCTATTCTGAGCATCGTTAGTTTCGTCCTGGATAATGTCATTCACAACTTAATGTGGAATTGCAAACCACAAAATCCAGAGCTTACCTGCAATAAGATGTTAAACTAACTGTAGAAATCCTTGCAAATGATTGCCCCCGCCAACCGAAACGTCGGATTATAAGATCATATTCCACAGCGCTGCGTTTTGACTTCAAAAGTTCCACATAAAATCATAAAGACTGTGGACGCTAGAGTCACCAGAAGAGAGCATAACCAACTGCAAAGTTACGCAAACAAAACACCAGGCGTTTCCGCGAACATATATTTCCACGCTACATCACGAATGGTGCAGTTTAGCTGATTGTAGACGGCTGATAAGACATAAAAAGTAGACACTTGATGCCATCGCTGAAAAACTCATATGATATTCTGTAGAGTAGCAGGAGACGTTAACTCACGTGGAAAAATAGGGTAGAATGGATTTGCTCTGAATTTGTAGACGGTTTATTAACTCCTCTCCACACGTTTTTAGCTTTTTCTTACATGGGTGTTTCAAGGAAAGAGCCTGGTACCAGAGTAAAGCTTCTAAGTTTAATACAAAAAACACAGCCCAGCCTCAAAAGTCAGCCCACAAGCTTGCGTAAACAAGGCAAAACCGTTGTTCTGCTCATCAACCAATCTGAGAAGAGCATGTCTAAGTTTAATACAAAAAACACAGCCCAGCCTCAAAAGTCAGCCCACAAGCTTGCGTAAACAAGACAAAAACGTTGTTCTGCTCACCAACCAATCTGACACTGAAGAGCATGCCTCATCCCAAACTGGGCTGCTGAGGTAGCCCGAAGGGAACTGCTTCATTTCATAAAAAGAAGGGTAGTATACTCAATATTTAGGTAGGGTTAAATTTCAACAGTACCAATCTGACACTGAAGAGCATGCCTCATTCCAAACTGGGCTGCTGAGGTAGCCCAAAGGGAACTGCTTCATTACATAAAAAGAAGGGTAGTATACTCAATATCTAGGTAGGGTTAAATCTCAACAGCTCAGGCTACTTGGTTGGCTACTTATATAAACCTGGAAACCAAAAAAAGCAAATGGATCAAGATCTGACAGCAGGTTTGCTGATGGGTAGTCGAGAAGAAGAATTAATTAGTGAGGTCCGTACGTCACAAGTCACTGCACTCAGCGCTTTCCGTTTTTATTCGTGGACGCAATTCGTAGAGTCCAAGTGTCTCGACCAGGCCTGCTATAATTGCTGCACAAAAACTGGAGTTGACCCCATTGATTTCATATTTTGTGTAGTCGCCCACTTCAAGAAGGTTATATTTCGGGCGTTGTGAAAGCTTCAAATTTTCGTCGCTGAAAACCTCATTGGACGGACAAAGTCAGTTTAGTCAGTCGCAGCTTAATAAGTATTTAAAACTTAAAAAACCAGTACGCATGATATTCAGTTGGTGCTTGGTTCCACATAGAACACAAGATGTCATATCTTGTGGGCAACGAAAGTTATGTTCTACGTAAGGTTGCCGCCTATTATAAGGAAGTGCGATACTATTGAAAATTAAATGCTCTTTCGTCTACCATGACATATATATATATATATATATATCGCACGTTCTCTAATTTATCCGGAGCTTGTGTTGGACACAGATTTCATGAGCAAATGCAAAACTGAAGAACATTTTTCATAAAGGAAACTACTTACAAGGGTGCTGAAAACTCTTCGACAGCTCACGCCCTTCTTGAGGCTCATCAAGTAGGCGCAGTCCCCGGGTTTCCGTCAACCTTATGCTCTACTTGAACCTAAATTGGACTGTTTTCGAGAAATAAACCAATTTGCAAGTCAGTTTGGTTTTCACGAGAGGCTCAGAAGAACGGCTTTTTATGTGAGCTTCCCCTGTATCTTGTTGTGCTTATACAGCTGACTATGATTTGTACTTTTAGATTCTTGCACTTTTCCACTTTTGACAGCGGGTGTGTATATGATGCGAATAGTTAGGCGGTGGCCTAACAATGTTAGCACTTCCATCGTATCACTTAATCCACTTTTCAGAAGAACATGAGCAAAGGTTTATGAAAAAGATGAGTAAGTATGTCATTCCCCGACCACTGTGACAGCCACCGCTCGGGTGTTGATATTCTTGGTTTTGTTATGCACTCTGTCATCGTCCGATTTCATATTTTCCAGAAGCTAATGTTTTCTGCATACAGACTCCTCTTTCTGGTGGTTGATTGGTTCACAATTGGTCTTTCGGGCCGGATGTAACACCTTGTTTTTCATCCAGCTATGATGTACTTGGAGTTCCCTATCTACCGACGCTGCACGTTTGCGTCGATAGAGAAAGTTTTGGCAAGCTATTACGTCTAAAAGGCACTCCGCAAAATAATCAGCTATGGATATCAATCACTTTGTCATGAAATAGGTGACAATACTGCACTAAAACAGAATACATATATTATTGACAGATAACATGGGAGCCTGACTTTAATCGGATGATAGTTACTTTCTACGTATATCCATTATCTTTGTGTTTCGGTGAGCCCATCGGACCACTCACTTGTACGCAGAATAGAGTTGCATTCGTAGAGTGGAAACTGGATCATATATGTCCTTATCACAAACTGCACGCCTGTTATCTTGGATAGATAAGGGTGTCATTTTTGTCGTATATCATTGCTGCGGCCGGCGTACGCGGTGCACGCGCTGGAATCTGTGGTGATAGTGTAACGTCTTCATTCCCCCATACCTAGTACACATTAGAAACCTCAACTTCAGCAGACTTGAAACTATGCAACTTCAAATTTCATGCACGGGGATTCAGCTGCACCAGGGTAAAATGACGGGTAACTTGATGATGTCCAGTAAGATGACCCAAGGTCCATGTAAGGTATAGACACATGGCGTAGGTGACAAGAAAGTGAATCTCAGTTGTCTGGGCTGTTCATCAACTTCGCACAATGGTCCGCTTAAATATGACCCCAGTAAACGGTCGCGGCGGTTGCTCTCCCACTGCTCAGCAGTCTTGATTCGTGCCTCTGACTGTTCATGGGCGAATGCGGTGACAGTCAGCTGCTGCTGCATAAAATATCACCAGCTTTCGCCAAGCCAATGCGGTGTAGAAACAAAGTTCACTGACATCCGGATTGGAAATATTCACAGTGGGTTTTATTTCTGAAAGGTAGTAGGACTTGAGATCTATATAGAAGAGTTTGAGTTCACGAATTTGCATATGCTACTGATCAACTTGTGCAACATTAATCTTCATCACTATTCCAGCCATTGAAAGAAGGCCACACAAGAACACCGGTGTTTCACAGCCCTAGTTCAATGGCAATCTGTGTGCATAAACCTTTATAATCGAAAGAAGAAAGAATGTGATGGGGTTAGGACGTGCGCTCGAGGAGCTGGACTGAATTAGTCATATGTTGAGTGCAAAGAAACCAAACCTTATATAATTCAACGTGATATTGGTAGACTAATCCATTCGGGATACAAGATAAGCAGAGCGGACCAAGATGAATGCTCAGTTCTTTAGGAAATTCCCGCACGCATTGTGATGACCACCCTCGGAAGACTATTTTGTTTTGCATTTCCTGAGAGAAGTGCTTAGGATCGAGGATAAATTGAGGCGGACTGTGGTCGAAGTTAAAACACCTGTGATCAGCCGATAGAGATATTCTCCATCCCTGCGTGTTTGCTAGCAACGCAGCATTCCATAAGACTTTAAATCAGTAAGGGGCCAATACAATCCTATATATTTCGAGGACAAAAACTAGGGCTTTACCTTTAAATCAGTAAGGGGCCAATACAATCCTATAAATTTCGAGGACAAAAACTTAGGGCTTTACTGGTTTTGTTTCAAAACGAAAGTTCAAGGCAACCACATTAATATGCAATGGATCTCACTGGTTACCTCGTGGGCACACATGTTGGCAAGTCCTAAAAATTGGCGAGTTATAAGCTGAACAACTCAAGCACGATGGGTGTCTATTTGTGAAGGAATTAGGCATTGCCGCACATCGGTGATTTCTACTTGAGTTGCGACGAAATCTGCTAACCGTCATGTTCAGCGACCGGATTAGCGGTATTCTAATCAACAATTAATAGGATGTTTTTTTCAGGGCTGTTTTCTACTGGTCTTTGTCGAAGTCCCGGGTTTAAAATTTTACATGATTTTGTGCTCTGCGTTCAGATGAATTTATTCGATATCAGAGACAGGTATGAACCATTTCTGCTAGTACAATCACAAAGGGTCCACTGAACCTGTTTGCCGTTTTTTGCGTGGTTGGCTTAGAAAAAGCCAAAAAACGATGCTGGGGAAAATTTCACAGAGCTGCATCAAGATTGGAAGGTCAGTTTCTCAGTAACAACCTCGCGCAACTGCTTTAATTTTCTCTCGTTTGAGAGCTCCATTTAGTTTACTCAAAAGAATGTTAACAAGAATGAAAATACTATTATTTACACTTTATTAATTTGGGACCTACTTTCAAAAACCAATATTAATAAATCAACGAAAATAGTAAAGCTGTGAATACTCGTGAAAAAAAATAACGGAGTGTTGACGTTTATCTTGTCCGTGTTGAGCATTTTATTGTTTGGTATTCAAAATAAAAATAGTAACCAATTATTTCGCTGAAGCCTTCACTCTAACAGAGAAGAAATAACCCTCGTGGCTCTACACAGCTCATCCGTTTTTCAATTATCCTAAACTTTCAAATATTCTAATCCGCTAACCAAGTTTGCCTACCACTCTCAAATTAATTATGGGAAAAAGCGTTTCACTTTATATTTGGCGATTTGACGAGTGAAACCCAAATGATACGTAGTCACGTTGTTCCAGATTTTCAAACGAACTGGTTCTACTGATATGACGAACCCATGGTGCTCCCATTCTATCATGTGGACTAAAGTCCAAACCGCATTGCAACCACGTATAAGCCTAACAGACTCAGCCTATCTCTATTTGGGCTCGTATCCACTCATCACACTTAGCGTGCATATTTTCCTGGTGTCTTAAATTCAACAGCATCATTATTTCTCCCATGACACTACCGACAAACTGGAAGAAAATTGAGGCGAAACGGACTAGATATAAGTGACGCGTAACTTTGCAGGCACACGTGGGTATAACAGCCGGTGATACGGCAAAACTTGGCGTTGTAGATGCGGTGATGTGCACCCAGGTTGCTATGTTGTCTTGTGACTATCGATAGTTTCTGATTACCAACTCGGCTTTAGTCCAAACCTAGGATAGAATGGAACTCAGGAAAGCAACAGAGGAAACCGGTACACCTTTCCAATGCTGGGACGACTTGCCGGGATCAACTAATATTATGCTGATTCACAGCAGTTGGTATATTTCTGTAGTAAAGGTAAAATACGGCATTATTTTTGCCTAAAGTGGTAATCCACTTTAAACGTTTATCACGTTCGACTGGTGAATTCTTCGGGCTTTTAATGTAAGCATGCAGGTGAATGAAAGGCAGAGGTAACCACGGATGAAAACATTCAACGCGGAATCTTTTAACTATTATACTTCATGACTCTGGCGATGGTGAGATCCAAATTTATGGTGTGGTCAAAAGCCTTGTGAAAGAGCTCCAGTCGCACAGCGTTGTCAAACGAGAACATTATTCATTAGTGAACCGGTCAATTAGTTCAGCTTTATTGAATATGGCATTGCAAATGAACCCAACAGGATTACTGTTTCTGGCTCCACAGTTTTATGGCAAATGGTTCCGTTAATGCAAGTCAATCCCAGTCGTCTTTCTGCCATACTCCCCTTTTCGACGTTTGTGAAAAGTGTCTCAGAGATAAAATTTGCAAGGGGCCTAGACAACTATCAGGTTTCCACTAGTGAGGCAGTTGCTCTATGTGCCTCTTGGCTTTCTGTAAGAAGCCAGTCATCCAATGTAGTCAGGTTTCAGAACAGTAGCGTTCCGAAGGTTGGATCTATGTTTGATCTACTCCAGACCGTCACTGCTATGAAGAGCGCATGAAAGGCGCACAGTAATTAAGGACAGCGGGTGAAATTTACATCTGTTCAACAGAAACGGGGCTTTGTGTACGGTCTTATTGATTGTTCGATCGAACTGCAGGTAGAATTGGCAATAAGTTGGATGTGAACTGCGTTCTCAGTCAGTTGACTGGTTATCACGGGATCAAGAAAAATATCCCTTTACAATCACAATATGGTGGACGTAGTCTACTGATACATGCCTACACTAGTGAATGGATGAATGAATGGATGGATGGATGAATAAAAGCTGAGACGATTATCTACAGGAACTAATCTAAGCAAAGGTCTACAGATAAAACCATGGATCTACTGTCACAGATTTTTGTTATCCTTACTTGTCTGGTTCAAAGGTGATGAATAGAACGCATGATCAATGAAAATTCAGGGCGGAACGACATAGCAGTCGGTTTTTACGTCGTCTAGGTTTTGCGCGATTTTGACCAGATTTCTGTTTGGGGTCGATACTCATCAGACGTGTTCTTTTTGAGAACGCTTCAAACTAAAGCTCCCTACTATCAGCCTATTGCACTCACAGGCGCAAACTATTGGTGGAGTGACCGTGTAATATTTCAAAACCTGCATGGGCAAAACTAGTCAGTTGATTTTCAGCTTAAGCTGATGGAATCGCAGCGGCCTACATCCTATCGATCGGGGATTCGCACACACTCTTGTGGCACAAATGCACCTTGTTCAGCCAGTATCGAATTGCGGTTAGTATTTCGTTTGTCACATTAAACATCCAAGTACAGTAGGCTCCTTCGTTTGACAGTTTAGTAAAAATGCCACCAAAGCGTGCGCATACCGGCTTCCCCGATCGATGCGAACATAGAACTAGGAGCATCTCTATGACCGTCCTGAATATCCGACACGCATGTTTTATGCCCCTGTTGGCCACTACCTGAACGGTGACAATTTTTCATTGCAAACTTTCCTACATCGTCGTCCATGGTCAATCGGGAGGTTCACATGACAGGGGCCTTCCGGCACACATCGGTCGGTTTCCACTTTCACACACATACAACACCACACAAATGCACGAACCGTGGAAACAACCCACTCGATAACGCACTTGTGGATCGTGATAATTGCCATATCATGAAGTGGAACAATACGGTTATGATCAGTTTGATAGTTGCACCACATTCAACAGCGTGGTTCCGATTAATTGCTCCAGTTGTGATGATCACAGATGGTACAAGTTAACCGTTTAATCGAATTAGTTCGTGTTGGGCAAAAAAACAGAAAGAATTGGACGACTTGTTGAAGTGTGAACCTAACGGAGCTGCACTTTAGCCGTGTAAATTTCTATTTTGGCTTGTTTATTATTAACCCTCGATTGTCTTTTCCACACGGGTGTGGTTTGCTCAAAAATGCATTGTGTTTTACATCATTCTTGTGATTTCACCTTTCACTGTGGAGCTGTTTGAGTTTGAAAATACGCTCAACTCTTTGGTTCCATATAACAATGGCTGCGCTTATCTTACCCGCTTATTCACCGGGTGTTTCTCTTTTCCCGCGCTTTTTTCGGACGGCAACTGTTTCCACTAATGCTTGCTACTCACCAAGCTTAGTTGTTTGTAATTTCAAGGTAAAATTCTCCCAAACCAACTCACCACTCTGTACGTGCACATTCCACATATGAACCACGCTAGATATATCCATGACTGAAAGCGAAGGTAAGCGTTTGTGTAGCTTAGATTGAACTTCACCCACCCATAGTTTGATGGCCTCAGCACCCCCATGAACTGTTTTCTATGATGGACTTCCAACTTGTCTCGTGTGATGCGCACCGAACAAATTGCAGTGTCTATTTTCCCGTTGTTTTTGCATTACGGGCAATTCTTCAAAAATGTGTGAGCGTAAATTTTCATGTGCATGCGAAGTGGAGCAAGCCATCGACACATTATCTTTGTGGGGTTTTCGGTCCCCAGTGAATCACAGTGTTTGCATGGATGCCGTCAAGGGTCTGGCGTTCCTACATTACTATACGCACATCTTCAAGCGCACATCTTGCATATCTGTCGTACTCCTGGCACAGTTGTGCTTTCTTGGCAGCTTATGCATTTACATCAGCTTTGGTGTACCAAACGTTAACGTCATTATTTCCCGCCTAGCTCCCCACAGCTACCAACCAATGAAAAGGAAGGTCAGTTCATATGCAGATGGGAATATACATCCGAATAAGAAAAAACAGATAAGCCAACGGTTTCTCGTGTGGATATCACATGGGTGGCGTAGCAGATGAAGCACAAACGCACCGAAAATGTCGCCTACCCCTTTACATCTCACTTTTCGAGATTATCGAACACGTTAGGACCCCTATAAAATCATTCTCACAAATGTTTCTTTGTCATTATGGCCACAGGTACAGCATACTTTAAACATAGGTAGTTTACCATACTCCGGTCGCTCAGATAAATCAACAGGTCTTCCATGTGATTGATCTGAATACGAATCAGCTAGGCCGCCTAAAACCATTCTCGACTCTATCGGAGTGACTGTACTAAGACAAATAAATTCGAATAAAACACCAGTGCTATACTTATCTACATTCCCTAGTTAAGTATTCTCAGTCTCTTGTGCATATAACACGAGCTGAGAACAGATGTTTTGTCCCTAGATGAAAGGTGAAAGTCTAAAAAAACTGTTCACGTTGATGAGAACTCGTAACTCAAATGTAGCACTGAAAAGTTGTGTGAGGAATTCCAATAGACAAGTCTTTGTAATACAATGTTAATTCTAACTAGACCATTACCCGGTCGTCCATCTTCTCCATGACTTCCCAGCATTTTTATCCGGCGCACTCTATGTATGCATTGTTCGTTCTTCCTGCATGATCAGTTTTCGTGAAACAGAGCACTGTTTAAAACATTGTTATGGCGATTATTCCTGCTAATATCATATGCACCGTAAAAATGGTCGTCCTGTGCGGAGCGAAGCAATACAGAAAGAGATGTGACATTTTCCTATTGGAAAAGTTGTTAGCTTCCGTAAGTGCTTTCGCCCTAAGATTCGGGCAACAGAGCGAGTTTACTGTGATGGCCCTCAGCTGGTTTGCTGAGCTGCTCAATTTGACTGCAAACGTTTGGTCACCGATCGGGGTAAGAGTATACCGCAACGCTACACTCCCAAACAACACACTGATGATGCCACCTCGATTGGTGGTAAAACGCTTGCAATCAAACTGCCTAGTTCAACAAACAGAAGGCTAACTAAGTCATCTGAGCTACCAACATTCTCTTTAACAGGAAAGTCACTTTGGATCACTGGCGCACTGATTCTGTGTGGATTATTGAGCAACTCAATATCTCTTAGACACAGGCTGTCATATCAGTGGACCGAGAATATTTCCTCGTCTAGATAACACATTCACCGCGAAAGGCCTAACCTAAAGGTGATACTCATTTGGGGTTTCTAGGCTAGAAACACGCAGTTGCCTCAAACTAAATCTTTAAAACGTGCGTATGCAGTATCGTCTTGAGATCCATATTTAGCCAGAGGTACCGAACAAAGTTTTTGAACAACGATTTGCTAGCTTCAAATAACTGATTGACTCGCCGTTCATAAAACACTAGATCGTTTTTACGTTTCACGATGCTTTTTTCCATTTTTTTAACTCTAAGCAAGAACAAATGGTGCCCTTGTGTAATTAACCTTGCTTTTAAGGTACTACAACAGTGTAATGATTTTGTAAATTATCCAGACCAAGCGAATTTGATCGTTTTCAATTCTTCGCGGAAATGTGATCCCACATTGATGATTCACTCTATCAATGGTGAATCAATAACAGTTAGGTAACTGTTACAGATTTGACGCTGTTCAAATGTCATACAAGCGTCACCGTTTACCAATGAAGAAAATGTGTTAAACTGCTCAGATATAACTTCCTTCAGGCTCTGTAATTAACCTTGCTTTTAAGGTACTACAGCAATGGAGTTCAGGGCCCATGCGTGGCCCTTCTTATTCTCACGTGTAATGATTGTGCAAATTATTCAGACCAAGCGAATCTGATCGTTTTCACTTCTTTGCGGAAATGTGTTCTCACATTCATGATTCACTCTATCAATGGTGGATCAATAACAGTCAGGTAACTGTGTTACCGATGTGGCGCTGTTCAAAAGTCATACAAGCATCACCGTTTACCAATGAGGAAAATGTGTTAAACTGCTCAGATATAACTTCCTTCAGGCTCCAAAGCATGTGGCGAAGGGATTGGTATTTGGTCGTTGGCTTGTTCACCGTTTACCAATGAAGAAAATGTGTTAAACTGCTCAGATATAACTTCCTTCAAGCTCCAAAGCATGTGGCGAAGGGATTGGTATTTATAATACACGGCGTACTTTATTACGAGCTTGGGAAGTTGATGATCCTAACTTCCATGTGCTTCCCATTGATTGCATGCCGTGTGACAGTCACTGCGGGGCGGAATGCAGACAGTAGTAGGAAAATTATGGATCGAAAATGGAGAAAGATGGAAGAACTCAATGTTGTTAATCTACTACACACTCCTGATGTTACCTCGGCTGGCGACGTAACTTTGGAGACCAAAGAAAATCTCGTTAGTTGCAACGTCAAATATCTGTACAGCCTGAGCTACCAATATTTCCGTCAATGTCAACGGCCTTTTCTAGTAAGAGAGCTGAAAACGAAACAGAATAGCCCATTTTAACGATATTTTGGGTTTATTTTTCTGTATTATGCGGCGTGTACTACAACTTATACTAATGAATAAATTAAAAACGAGATCTTACTGCATGCAGGGTTTACTATGCAGTCTATTATGGTGGCACCAACACCTTCCTTATTACTTAACACTATCGCTGTAAATCGCAGGATCCGCCAGTTACATGCTAATTTATCATTTTAGTTCATTCACAGCTGCAGTTTGTAGTACATAGATAATGGGGTGTGGTAAAATAAATGCGTAAACCTACGCCACTCTATTTCATCTAGTTTCCTCAGGCGCAGGCTTCACACTGAGTAGACATCGAACATTCCATCCAGATTAACTGAACAGAAATAATCTAATAAAATCCTGACGGCGTGATCTGTGATGGTACTAATAGCTTACACACTGCATCCGATGATTTGCATCTGTTCGCTCTTCATAAGTGTGTTTTATCCGAACTTCCAGACCCACGTTTTTGGTGATTTGCACACACAGCTTCGGTCATCCCTTATCAATCATTTTGGTGGCCCGGTGACCTATGTGAATCAGTTCATAATCATGTATGTGCAGGGCGTCAACACCACTGTTCCACGTTATCTTACAGCTCAGCAAAGTCTACTGTCTCGTTTCACAAACCGAAGACCGACAATACCAAGCACACCGGAAAAAGTGGCCAGCCCTGATGCCGGCAAACAACTGGCCTTGCCGGAAACCCAGGAGACTGGACGTAGAACTTCACAAGGCCTGATCGACACAGGGAAACCGCGTCTTGGTGAATGGTCAAGGATCAAAGTTACTATTGTGGAAAGTAACGAATTCAAGGTAGGAAGCTAATACGCTACAATCACTGTACAGTCCACGCTGCAACTGCTCCACCCTTATGGCAATAAGAAGCTACCGAATTCCCCATTTATACAGTAGCTGCGGTATCAACCTATTAAGCTATAGGAGTCTGAGTAACATAGGGGATGTTCAAACATTAATTTCACGCAGGCTTTCAATGTTCGTGTTTTCAAGGCATGATGTGCGATTCCCCCAAACGATCGGGGTTCGTTTTACATATCATCCACTTACAGCTACGAATTTCGAATACGGCCAAACCTTAATAGTGTTCCTTAGAGACTGATTTATTTCGCACATCAGCCTAAAGGATGATTACTGAACAAAAAAGAATCAAAGGTGAACCCATGCAAGTTACCGCCTATTTTCTTCAATACCAGGTCGTGCAGCACCAACGTTTCCACCGTAGTGTGATCTGCAGTTCTTTGGGGCCATCGGTCTTTCTACCGAAAGAGGTTAATACAATGAAGATTTACTTCAATAGAACAACGCATAAAAACTAAACTAGCTGGATTATAAGCAAACATTGTTGACACATTGTCGTCACAAACTTGGTACGATCTCGGTACGATCTACAGCAGAATAACAAATCACTGCACTTGTTTCCAACTTCAGGATAGCGAAATAATTAGCTGATCAATTATTCCGGTAATCGAAAGTGATTATTTTGAAGACTGGAAATATGTTGTGATTTCCTTGGGATGCTTTCTCAGAAGACTATTGATAACGCACGCAGGTTTTTAAACCAAATTTAGGTCACTATATCTGGAAGGGCAAACAAATCCCTGACAAATTCTCGGATTTCTCTTAATTCGATATCATTGATTTGGGCCAAACAACTGACTCGAGTTTTTAAGGTGATACAGTTTATATCCTGGCATTCCAAAACGCCCCGTCAAATGCGATATTTCTATGTCGCATATCAGTAGTTTGCGCCTATTCCAGCTTTAAAAAACGCGTAACATTTTCGTTGCCCACTGAAGTGTTGTAACGATATTTTTGTTGTCAGAGTAAAGGTCAGATACCTGGTGAATTCTATTCTGGACTACGTTTTCTGTGAATTTTGGTGTGCATTGATAATTTGATGTCCGATTTCAAAACTGTGCTTCTTACTTCTTACGAACTGCTGATCGGCTTCCAATGTTCGAATGGATTAACGGAATGGCACCAGTGCTAGTGGGCGCCATCTAACGAAGCCTAAGAAGATGTCTACAGGAAAGTGACACGATAGTTTGAGCAGCACGGCTGTGGAGCATTTGTTTGGCTGTACATCATTGATAGTAATTTTGCCCTAGCCACTGAATCTCAGTCTATTGTGTGCGAAAATAAAAACACAGAAACGAACTATTCGGACGGGATTCATTCCAGTCACTCGATGAAACCGAATATGTATGAAACCGAGTGCGGTTCGCTGGTGTGTCAAGTTCGGGTGCGAGCAGAACATAAGTTTGACGGAAACTCTGGAAGTGAATCTACCTACTGAGTCCCACAAAGAGCGAAGCTGGTTATGGGCCACAGAATAGTCTACAACAACCCTGTGAGTAGTGTTCTGTTAAGAGACTACAGAGAGTTAATTCGGATGCGAAGCCTTGATGTTCACCATTAGTCGTGATTTTAAAGTTTCCATCAAAGGTTTCCGAGTAATAAAGTTTTCAAATTATTCACATTTCCATGGCAAATTTCTCTCTATAAACTGTAGATTGAGTTGTATGGCCTATACTTTTTGCCGCATATCGTCTAGAGTATGGCTGAAACAGATAATTAACATGTGAAGTCTTCACTGATCGGGGTTTGTTTTTCAATATCATCCACAAATCACTTACAGCTACGAATTTCGAATACGGCCAAACTTTAATAGTGTTCCTTAAAGACTGATTTATTTCGCACATCAGCCTAAAGGATGATTACTGAACAAAAAAGAATCAAAGGTGAACCCATGCAAGTTACCGCCTATTTTCTTCAATACCAGGTCGTGCAGCACCAACGTTTCCACCGTAGTGTGATCTGCAGTTCTTTGGGGCCATCGGTCTTTCTACCGAAAGAGGTTAATACAATGAAGATTTACTTCAATAGAACAACGCATAAAAACTAAACTAGCTGGATTATAAGCAAACATTGTTGACACATTGTTGTCACAAACTTTGTACCACGATTTTTTGACGATCTACTATACAGCAGAATAACAAATCATTGCACTTGTTTCCAACTTCAGGATAGCGAAATAATTAGCTGATCAATTATTCCGGTAATCGAGAGTGATTATTTTGAAGACTGAAAATATGCTGTGATTTCCATGTGACTGCTTTCTCAGCAGACTACTGATAACGCACGCAGGTTTTTAAACCAAATTTAGGTCACTATATCTGGAAGGGCAAACAAATCCCTGACAAATTCTCGGATTTCTCTTAATTCGATATCATTGATTTGGGCCAAACAACTGACTCGAGTTTTTAAGGTGATACAGTTTATATCCTGGCATTCCAAAACGCCCCGTCAAATGCGATATTTCTATGTCGCATATCAGTAGTTTGCGCCTATTCCAGCTTTAAAAAACGCGTAACATTTTCGTTGCCCACTGAAGTGTTGTAACGATATTTTTGTTGTCAGAGTAAAGGTCAGATACCTGGTGAATTCTATTCTGGACTACGTTTTCTGTGAATTTTGGTGTGCATTGATAATTTGATGTCCGATTTCAAAACTGTGCTTCTTACTTCTTACGAACTGCTGATCGGCTTCCAATTTTCGAATGGATTAACGGAATGGCACCAGTGCTAGTGGGCGCCATCTAACGAAGCCTAAGAAGATGTCTACAGGAAAGTGACCGATAGTTTCCACAGAAACGAACTATTCGGACGGGATTCATTCCAGTCACCCGATGAAACAGAATATGTATGAAACCGAGTGTGGTTCGCTGGTGTGTCAAGTTCGGGTGCGAGCAGAACATAAGTTTGACGGAAACTCTGGAAGTGAATCTACCTACTGAGTCCCACAAAGAGCGAAGCTGGTTATGGGCCACAGAATAGTCTACAACAACCCTGTGAGTAGTGTTCTGTTAAGAGACTACAGAGAGTTAATTCGGATGCGAAGCCTTGATGTTCACCATTAGTCGTGATTTTAAAGTTTCCATCAAAGGTTTCCGAGTAATAAAGTTTTCAAATTATTCACATTTCCATGGCAAATTTCTCTCTATAAACTGTAGATTGAGTTGTATGGCCTATACTTTTTGCCGCATATCGTCTAGAGTATGGCTGAAACAGATAATTAACATGTGAAGTCTTCACACATATGTCTGCAAGCGAAGGTGCCAAACACAAATTAAGTGGTTCACATCTCAGTGGAAAATTTGTTCTGACATTATCATCTCGGCTATCTTCGGAAGTGCTCAATGAAATCATTGTTTCAGACAGATCATCCGCAGTGAAATTCATTTTCTGAAATGGAAAAACCTTCATACATTGTTAAGTTTGATTATTCAAACGCTTTGCGCTTTTGTTGTAAAACAATGTGTAGAGGATCTCAAAAGTTCTCAGAATTTCTTTACGTAGAAGCTGCTCCTCTGTGCTAATCCCTTATTGCTTAAGTTGCGTCCTCGCCATTGCTACAAGCGACCCCTGCTTTCAACTTAAGTCATATAAATCATTTTGTCCTGTATGTCGTTCAGTCGAGACAAGTACATCTAGGTATGTAGACCTGCAACCGAATGCTTGTCTTGTGTCATGTTCAAGAGCATTTTGTTTACTGTTATTCGCTCGCATATCTAGTCTACATAGCTAGTCTACATGCCTTGTTGTAATAAAAACATCAGCAGTCTGTTGTTGGGCTTTACTCAGGTGAGGCATTTACTCATGCTCAAGCAGCACTTTAACTCAAGTAATTAATCACGGAATGCATCCAGGTTGACTCAAGTACACTGTCACGACTAAATTCCTCACTACAATGGTGCAATTTCCACTGTGGTCATTTCAGAGACTGGCATGTGCGCATCCACGTGCTTTCTGTTTTCGGCATCGACAATTCTCATGTACAATCGTTGATTACTATGATGGCCTGTAAAAGATCTTATTTCAAGTGCGCCAACGTTTAGGGAACTGGACTATTCGTACGGCTTAATACCGAACAGCTAAAGTACCAGTTCGCTCTTGGTGATTACCATGTTGGTGATTTGATATTTGTTTGCATTTGAACGCTTTTGAAACTACCGGAACATTGAGGCTTTCGTTGTAAAAGCTAAAGTACCAGTTCGCTCTTGGTGATTGCCATGTTGGTGATTACTTGATATTTGTCTGCATTTGAACGCTTTTGAAACTACCGTAACATTGAGGCTTCCGTTGTAATTTGTTTCGTGTTGACCGAAACATGCATGCATGGTTTTCTGTTGTATTAATAAGTAGGTCCTCGTTATCACAATCATTATCACCATTGCCACTATCACAATTTCTATATCACCATCCTTTGCTTTAAAAACCACGTACATTGTTAGAACTCTCGCAGTTTAACTCTATAGATTGTTTCCAGCAGTCCATTGGACTACGTTAAGTTACACGCAAAACCCCGAAAGCCAAATCGTTCAAATGAAGGTTTATCTACAAATGCGGTACTATAAATACAATAATAAAATAATAAAACTGTACAAACCCCAAATCATGGGATTACACCGGCTTCTATACACCGGTTTAGGAACTGCTAATTCCTAACGGATCCCAAAGTCCACACCGACTCAAAGCCACATGTTTAAAAGATTGCAAAACCTCGTGTGAGTTTAAAAAACACGTCCAATGACAAAGTCAGCGAACGGCTTATGTTCAGGTGTGGTGGTGGTGTAAGCGCAAAACTCAAATAACGAAATGAGGAATCGCTTTCTGCGATATGAAAAATAGAAGAAATGAATCAACAAACTCGCTGATGATTTGTGGACACAGTTAGTTACGCATTGTTAAGATAGTTACGCACTGGATATGGTAGTTGATAAATATAAGGCTGTCGATGAACTTTTCACCGGGAAGGTCGGCAGGGGAAGCTATGCGTTGAAAGTAAAGCCTTGGAGGCGTACGTGTCGTTGACCAGGCCATCGGACTATACCTGACAAGGTTTCTAACCATTGATATGCCCTCTACTGGGGTTCCCAACCACGAAGGCGGCAATGAACAGCGCCACTGAGCTATCCGATAATGGCTTTTACACTTACCTTGACATACCCTGGTTCGTCTACACTACTAGCTTGGCTGTTTGAGGGAGTTGGTCGAATGGCACACGGTGCATTTGACCGAGTGAGATCATGTATTGAGTGATTTACTTCTTCTGAAGCATAATTGATCCAGTGCTTTGATCAGATTTTAGCAGTGCCACGAATAAATCCATGGTAAAACACTATTGACCAGTTTTGTGACATGACGTAAGCTTATATCACACCCCAAGTGGATACAAGCCCAAAAGAGGTGTCTCAGCCTTTCCAATCCGGATAGAAATATGTTCTCCGGTCAGACTACCGGGACTGATACGGCCGCCCAGGTAGACAAATTTGTCTACAAATTCAAACACCTCATTCGTAAGCGTGAATTTACGGTACGAGTTCTGAAGCACTCTATACTTTGCACGTGTAAAGCACGTGCCAAACCGTGAGGAAGAATTATTTATATTATCTAATGTCGTTTGAGTCGGATCCAAGAAGAGACCTGTCGACTGTGTACTCGACACTCGCAAGCAAGTGACCTGTGGGCATCTCGAATTTACATCCATTAAAGACTGGGGGTGCGTGTTCAGTAATCATATAAATGATGAAGTTGAAGAAATGTGAGAGACGACAGTTTTTCCTGAAATCAACAGACGTCGTGAGCTCAGGTGAGAGCTTCTCGTACACTCTAACAAATCGGCTGCTGTTTGTGTGCGTTACCTTGAGGGCGGTCAAGAATTTGAGGGAGCACCTTTGTTTCAAGGACACTGCCATCGAGCCTCATGTTCCACACAGAGTGAAAAGCAGCTTTCAATGCAAGGAAGACAACCACTGTTGGTGGAAGCATTTACACCGTTCCAAAATCTGTCGCAGTGTGAAACCCTGATTGGCATATCCTCTTGCAGGACGGAACCCAGCTTGGTTTTGACGGATTATTCCTTCTCTGTGTTCGGTCGGTATTTAGATCGTTCGGTCTTTGTGCTTCGTCACGCTTCTACACGACAAATTCGTGCTTTATGTCTTCTGACGGGCGATGAAGATTCAACTTCGATTCACCCGCACACGTTCTCCCCAGGAGTTGTGTTATGGTAAACCAGCTAAACTGTCTCCTGAAATGCCTGACCCAATTTTTCCAGCCAAATTTCTTGTCGGTGAATTGATAGGCCGCCTTTTTCGCCCATCGTTTTAGTTGATTTCTTATGATCAATCAACCTTATTAACTGGTGTAAGGCATGGTTGTCACTGCCTCCTGAGCTTTCGATATCCATTGAATCTCTCGATCTTCCCTCAGGCACTTCACCACTTGATGTTTGAGAGATTCACGTGCGTCGTCGTACTCACTGACTGCTGGTAGGAATATTCTTGCGCTAGTGTGAAGTAGTGATCTCGACGATATCCAGTGATCATTTGATCATATTGGAAAAGTTGAGCGGACAGCGCTGAACGCCACTAGTTTAGCTCCCTTCACAATTTTCCATTCTACTAGTATAGTGACGATGTGTAGCTGAGCTACCTCAGCTCGGTAGTGGTGAGCTATCAGTCTTCCGAAGATGGTGGACTGGCACCCATCTTAATGATTTCCGGTAAGCTGAACAAATGCAAACTGCCAGGTGCGGTTGAACCATGGTGTGATTTGAATATAGTTGTGCGTCTCAGAAGGAACGAGAATATTAAATTGAGGCTCTTCACCCAGTGGCTGGTTATCGCGTGATTCATTTGGGTCTACGATTAAAGATTTGTGCTGGTCAAAAAGAGCTGATGATCTGCACACAACCGAGAGATTCGCTCTTCGCTTTTAGTATGGCCTCCCAGTAAACTGTTGTGATGTGATTCTCAGGTGCTCAGACGACCGACATGAGCGTGCACATCGCCCGCAAGGAGCGATGATGACCCTGATGACCCTCGAGGAAAAGCGTCCTCCTCAGCCTAAGAATTACCCTCTATTGGGACACATGCCATTTTTTATGTCAAATAAAGCTGAGCTTGGGTTTAATTGATAGCCGATTGGCGCAAAGCCAACGGTTCGCTGGAGCCCGATCCGTTAAAACGTGTAGAGCCCCGGGGCTGGGTGTAAATCGTAAGCTATAAATTACACGAGTTATCGTTTACGAATCACCGGACTGACGAAGAGCTGATTTCACTACTGACCTTTGAAAACGTATCGGCACAATTGAATTTTTATGCCTATCTCCATCAACTTTGAGGGAATATAAGGTTTGGGCATGCACCGTCTGTTTATCATATTGGTACAGAGTACAGATTTTGAAATCCTCTGCAATGGAAGGGTCTTTTAGGATTAGAAAAGTGTTGTTTTGCTTACCGCTAGCGGATATCGTGGTGTATAGGGCATACTGGCTAGGTGATGATGATGATGATGACCAGTGATGATGATGATCTATTAACCCAGCCACGTTTTTATGGTGAGAAGTTGTTTGAAGGGATACTGATGGACAAACGAAAGCGTGGATGAATGTGGTTCTCCATGACCCAGGTGCAAGAAGGAGATTCAGTTTGAGGGATTCCAACCGAAGCTTTTGATTCAACAGTTAAACCTGCAAGACAGCGGAAATTGGGGCTATCTTTCATGCCGTCTTCCGGATCAAAGATCCGAATTCTGACCAGCTTGGATGCAGTGGGCTGGCCTAACCCGAGGGTGCAATGATTACGGTATTAATGTTTGAATTCTAATGCAGCTGCGCACAATAAGTCTCCTTTTTACATCCCTAAATTCTTTCGTTTTGGAGTATTCCAACCGTCCTGAATAATGCTCCGGTGGTCACAGTCAACCGCTGTGCGACTGGAGTGTGCGGCTTTTAGGGCCGATCTTTCCCTCCCCGTCTTTGCTCAAGGCAAAGCAGCTTCACTGTTTTCATCAATATGGGACGTGTTGGTCACATCGTTGCACACCTTGCTGCCCTTACACTCCTATCGCAGAAGTCAGTATGAATTAATCTCCAGGCTGCCTCATAATACGACCATTCGTGGCAGGGGTCATGCTGCTGTTGGTCTGACTGCTTCTCCCTGGCCTTCCTGGAATGGCTACACCTCGTGGAATGAAGTTCCAACCAGTGTGGCCCTAGAGATCGTTGTAGCAAAAAAATTCTGGGCAACCCGTGAAGGAGACAGCTTTAGGTGAAAATTATATTCTGTACTTTAAGGAACCTTTACGCGGTCACCTACCAACGCTGGCAAACTATTGACTATACGGCCGATATGAGTTAGTAACAATTTAAAACTTTAGATGTCCAATGTCTCGTAAGCATTCTATGTCGACAAACTTCTGATTGGAAGCCCAGGGGTTGCCTGTTCAGTAATCGGTAGCTGATAGACAACTAACTCAGTATAACACCGTCTTCAAGGACTGGTACTACCTACCTTACTCTCCCGTTGTTCGCAGGCCCAAACTCCAGCAACTACAACCAAATTAGACTTGTTACATGGTTTATAGCTTACGAATCAAATTGATGTTAGCCACGATGCTTCACAACTGTCAGCAAACTGCGCTTATACGAAGATCGTTTGTTCTCAGTCCGAAGGAGGCCAATTTCAAAGAACCCAGGAAATTAACTTCCAGGAGGCTGATGCGACAATGTGAAACTGAACCAAGTGTCGCTGGATTTGAACCGTATATGAGACGTGCCTCTGTAGTGTGTTCCTCTTTTAAAAATTCTAAATGTGGTTTATCTTTTTATAGATGGGGTAGGTCATTCGATCCACTTTTGATCGCTTGTCAGTTATTACCTCTTCCGCATCGACTCAATAACAAACTAGCATCAGACGTCTGTATTCACACTGTTTTTAGGACAACAAGATATACCCCGCAATTATTTCTCACAGAAAAACTATAGCTACCAATTTAATTCCAGTCAAAGTGACTTAGATAATGCCTACTAACTGATTGACATTTCATTCGTAGGTTCTAATAGCCTTACCGTGCAGTGGCGTAGAAGCGAAGTTTTTGTTGAAGAACCAGGGTTTTTTGCAGTTATTTTTGTCAAGGTAGGAAAGCAACGCCGAGGAAATTCTTACCCCAACAGTTTGAATTCCTTGTTTAGCCAACCAACCAGAAAGTGCTCTGTATGACGTTTGGTGTGGCCGTTCCAATTGTCAACTGCGACCGCAGTTGATGGAATTAGGGATGTAGATTGCCTGACCACATGAAGTTCTACTGTTATTGCAAAAAGTGAATTTGACCATACAGTTAAATCCACATCTCCTGTAGGTTGAGCGTCAGTTATGAAACCCTATTGTCAATGTTTGAATGTTGGTACAGTTCGTGAATTGACAGTGAACTAATTAGGAACAAAATTCAAGGGAATTATTCACCCATTTATGTGTACATCTTAGAATGACGGCGCCCGGATCTGCGAGTGAGGGTGATTTTTATGCATCTGGCTAGTATTTTAGAAACCCTGTATTCTGTACAATCAGGGCGCGGAAGAAAAGTAATTTGTTTGCTCACATTTCTCGTTGAAACCGAAGTTGATTTGATTAGAGAATATTTCCGCAATTGTTTCGAGCGATATTTTGCTTTTGATATTAAGTATTTTCTGAACTACTCTAAAGAAGGAACTTCATGATCCGTTGGAGCCTTTCTGAGTGGATGGGATATTCCTTGTGAGTATCGAATGAGGAACACTCACCAGCCATTCAGAAACCTTAGCTTTTATTCATCGGTCTTTTGCCAACTTAAACTATTTCACTCTAGTGATGTAATAAGGGCTGCTGTCCGCATACGAATTCGTTGGAAACGTTTCGCATGCGGATTGACCTGGTTTGCTGCCGTGCTAGTGACGTCTGGCATGGGTTGGCTCACTTCACTTGTACTGGTAAATGTTCAAGTCTGCAGCCAAATAATTCGAGATTTATTTGTGAATACATGCAAACACATTGTACGACAAGGCTCACACTAAGACCAATTCAAAGTTTTACCAACCTAGTACAATAAACTGCTGTCAATTCCGACTACAAAATGCTCTAAAACCCAACCGAAAGTGGGATGCCAGAAATGTCAGTTGTTGAAAGCCATTCGAGGTGAAATGATTGGTTCTCTCAAAATGCTTGTGGTCTACACCAGGTTTGAACTACTCAGGGTTGTTCCGGTTGGAAGAAGCCATTGCATGCAACGCAATAACAAAAGTTTTGTTTCCAAATTTGTGACCTCCACCTGTCGGCTAAGCTTTTTCAGCACTGCTGGTCCCTGCTCTAGGCCTTCCTCTGGCTGTGACTGTGATATTCATGCCATCTGCTTGAAGCAAACCGAGTTTATTGCGAATCCTCCGGGATAAATTTTGTTTTTTACAATGGGTTCACTAACAAGGCCGATTCACACCTCTTCGATTAAGATTACCGCAATTAAACCTGTGTACACGACCACATCTGTGGATCGAAGGGTAATACTTATTCGGCAAAAAAAAAACAGTTTAAATAGAAGCAACATCTATGGTGAACTCACGCTTCTAACATTGGTTTTGCCATAGTTTGCCTGGAGAATCTTGTTTTCTACTACAGATTTTATAAGCAGGTGGGCATAAAATGATTAAATAAGCATATATTTCTCACGGCGTTCGCTCGCATACTTGTTCAGGCCAAATCCGAATCCAGTTCTATCAACAGAAAATGTTTTCAGCCATGTGACTACTTCTGTCACAACCATCGTTTGCTTGGGAACTATCCGAGCTAGTCTGATGAAAAGACACCTATAATGGCTCAATTGCCTCATGTGGGTTGCCGAAACCACTGGCACTCTACGGGTGCACGTTCTAAACACATGATTGATGGCTACAGCCGATCGATAGCAGATTTGCCTGCATTTTGTCCCATTTGTACTGCCCCATTTGTACCATATACCAGGGTGGAATCACTTATTCGGAATAAAACGTCAGGGAGTAGTTTAAATTCCAGTCATGTGGTTCCAGCTGTCATGAATGGCTGTTCTAGTGAGAAAGCTTCAGCTGTCGACCAAAGGAAAATTTCCAGATGAAATTCCAGTCCGGTTCTTTCACTTGCATTCGGTGTTGGGTTAGTATACTGGCTAGACTGATTCCACGTAATTCGATGTATTTTGGTCGTTGGTTTGTTCGCTAAGCTGGGCAGTTTGATTGCATCATCAGCGACCATCTACCCTACCTGAGCTACCAACATTTTCCTTCAGTGTTTTTATTTTGCGGAGGTCATCTTTTGTCCAACTGATCGGTTGAACGTGGTTGCCACAGTTTATCCAGATGTGAGTGGTCACCACCAGACAAGACAGTTTGTAGACTACATAATTTGAATTTTGGTCAAGCGTCCGGTCTTTTTGGGAAGGACATCGGCTGATAAATATGGACAAGAAAAAATTCTTCCTTGGGGATAACAGAAGGATACTGTATTAAGTCAAGTATTTCTCTTCCGGATTTCTACTCTATGCCCCACCGTAAACAGCCTGGAATTGCAACATTAGCAGAGTAAGATCATTGGGTGATCCAATAAGCCATTTAACGACAGGCTCCGCCCTCATTTTGGACAAAATCTTTCTGATAGCCAAGAACTGCCCATTAAATATTAGTATGGGTATGCAACTAGACGGTATGGAAAGAGGAAAATAAGTCTACGATGCATGTTGGAGCAAACGAGCGATCAACATCAGTGGGAATGACGAGCCGTTTGATTGGTGTGAACCTATTTGCAATACAAGGGGCCATTTTTGATAGTCACCGGTACGATACAAACTAATGTTGACCGGTTTGACGGGAAAGAAATTTCAATCTAAATTTTACAGTATATTATCCCGCAAATCTGAGCTCCGAAGTAAGTATTCTATCATGCAAGTTTTGCGTTACTAAGTTACAGTACGTCGTCAAAATTTGCGATGATTTCGGTGAGCCGGGTCAAGAGCACCGTTTTTGGTGTGATTACATAGTTAGCTTCGGTGTGTTTCGACTGTTTATTCTTCCTTGCTTTTGATTCTTCTTAGAATACAGTAGACCGTCTTGTGAAGCAAGGGAAATGGGCTTTGGTTGTCGGGACATCATCATGGAAGGAACAGTTTGTGGAGGCAGTTACGGTGAGCGCAGGTAAGTAGCCCATACCAGCGGAACAACAGTTCTACTCTGTACTTGGCCATTACTCTCTACTTGCTAATCGTTTGCGACTTCTCCAGGACCGGGTTAACTTTTTAGATAAAATTTCAATGGTTACTCTCGTACAGCCATAGGGAGCAACCTGTACTGTGAACTCCAGATGTATATGCTTGGCATCTACCTTCAGAAGGACTTGCGGCTCTAAAGCAGGATATGAAATACTGAGTTCTCAAAGACGTTTCACTCTTCAGACTTCAAATCTCTTAAGTTGCTAATTAGCCTTTTGGTAGTATAGAAACTGTCATGCACAGTCCATGGAGAGTATACTAACAGGGTCGCTATTGTTGCGGTCTGTTAGGCTTTATGACGTCGAGAATCACGGCTTTGCTGTACAGTTTCGTGTGGCTAACAAACGCACCCTATACTACTTGAAGCAAGTGTATCACCTTTGTCCAGTCTATTGCTGACCCCTCCGAAGCATGCAGGCTCAAAGTGAGCATAATATTGGGATTGCTAATTGAATTTTGAAATGTAACCAAGTTTATCTCATCTGTTTCGTTGGTGTCAACCTTCTGAATAAACGTTGGTTGGTGTAATAATTATATTCTAATGCTAATAGCAGCACGAACAGTTCCATTCCCAAAAAGGAGAAAAACTGGAAATTTAAGGAAAACTTTTTGTTAAGACGACTGAAAACAAATGACCTGTCAGAAAAAGCGGTTAGGCAAAATCCAGACCCAGGTATCAAATTTATGTTGATCAAACTTGTGTCCGTCGAATAACCAGTGGAAGAACTTTGTTTGTACCAACTGGGCCCGTGAAGCTAAGTCTGTACCGCTCCCCGATAGTCTTCATTTTGTTTGAGATATGATTTCGTGATGCTACAAGTGGAAGGTAGGATACTTCGTAGCTCCTTGAAAGGTCAGTTTTGTAGCGTTACGGATTTGTTCCACGCGGCACAGATTTGTTGTAATCACTTTTACATGGCGCAGTAAACACAATCAACTTCTGAGAATTATAAGAAAATGAACCAACACGTTTCTCATTCCAGTCTACCTCTTTTGTGATAACTGGGATGAGCCCCAATAATATCAACATTTTGACCAAACTCAATGGTATTCCTTACTTTGTAAACAAAAGGGGCGAGCATACTACAGACTAGGAAAACAAGTGGTCCAAATGACTGCATGTTCCTGATTGCTTCACGAACTAAAATCCACTTTGGAAGCACGGTCAGCGCTTGGTGACGATCGTTTTGGTCAGCACTGTTTTGGCCAGTTTGTGCTGCTTTATGATCCAGAGTATAACTGACAAATTTGACTGAGTGTACGATTGCTCATTCACCACAATATGAAACTGTGGGATGCTGGATAAACAGTACGTTGTCTTTCATTCCCAAACTATCTCCCCCATAGGTGGTGATGGAGAAGGTGCGGATTTGGAAGAGGAAAAACTGCCCTCCTGCATGGACTACGTTATGCACTTCCTGACCGTTTTCTGGAAGGTTCTGTTCGCCTTCGTTCCACCTACCGGTGAGCATAGATAGTCTCCGCCACGACATTTTTATGTTTTTGGACAATTTGCCTGTATCAAGGACAAAATGGGTTCTAGTATTAGCATAGTTATTCCCTAGCCGTCGGAATCACTTAAAAGCATTGTTTTGCTTGGAGTTCATCCATAGGAGGGTGCATCTACAAACTGAGACTGGTCGGTTGTTGCGACTGTTGGTAATATCAACGGTCTAATTCCAGAACTTAAATTTTCAAGCGTCTTGCACCCGCTGTTAAAGCTGATGCAAGCTGAAGCAAGTGCACTGGCAAACTGGAGGACCTCCACCATCTTGGCGTTTTGAATGAGCGTGAACCAACATCAACGACTCACCCCGTCTTTCGCATTTCAGTTAGGAAGAATGTCCTGAGTGAGATTACGTTTTATCGCACTTGAACTGAAATCTTCCAGTCACGGTTTTGAAAGTTCCGAATAATCGGTCAAGCTTTTATCTTAGCCTCGTGCAGATACTATCTCCGACTAAATAAGAAAATACTTAGAGAACGATTTTCTGAACGTACCGATGAATGGTCTCCAGCTGGGAAGCACGTTAAAATCGACTGATCGCGCGGAAACTAATTCATCCCATGCTCATTTACTAGGTCTCCCTCTAGATGCAAACAGTTCTACACCGCAACGAATGCCATGAACCAGTAATTGAGTGTCCCCACTTTTATCCTTATTTGTACAGAGACGGTCTGTTTGTAGCAGAGGGATTTTGGCAATTTTGTTCTCTATCGTTATCATGTCTGTTCGTCGGCCGTCTAGTTGTCTATCATGCTAGTGTCTTACTATGCTTTTGTGTGACACTCATGAGTGCGCAAGCCAGTGCTTAATACACATAAACTGTCAAAGGCGCAAAGTAGATTGTTCTCGAAGGACACTTCTGAAAAATACCGACCATGTTCTCGGAGTGGACAGTACGGTCACACCTGATTTATATTTTTTATAGAAGCTCACCAACAGGTTAAATATTTTCCAAACCCCCAACGAAACCTCTTAAAGCACGCGTAATCTGAGGGTTGTCACTCGAAGAGCAAAAGGTCTTTTTTCTGCATTAGACGAACTAGATTACCTGATCACTCTACCAACACAAATAAACGTACAGAATGCACACCTGTTACTAAGTGCCAGATGAACTCAGGAGAGTGACGACGAAACGTGCATGACGTGCAGCCTAGTTCGTCTGCATGCGCGCTCAATTGTGGTAATCGGTTTATCGATCAACCACCCTGCGTTCTAATGCGTTTCGGCATATCGATCTGTGCTCCACTAATCTAGTTGAGATGTATCCCACACATTTATCGAACCAGCGATTAGGCGAAATTGCGAAAGTGAGAATGGTTTTTGTTAAAATACACAAAGGAAAAACTCAGACTGAACAGAAACAAATGAATAGTTCTAGTTGAAAATTTGAACAACGTGTCTACACAGAAACTAGAAAGAATAGCCAATATTGATTCCCTAAGCGAATGAAACATCGCCACATCTAGAAAGCCAAAGTGTGTATCGACTATTTTCGAGCACAGTAACTTGAGACGTGAAATCGAAATCTTGATGTATATATGAGAGATCTACCTGGTCTTGAGAAAAGTAATGTTCATCGCAATATGTCCAATAGGCTAATCCATACAGATCGGGTTACTTGGTTTACGAATAGGATTGGTTGTTTTAGGTGTTGTTCACTTATTTGTTTATGATAATTTATGATAATTGCAAGGACAGTTTGCTTCCGTGATATTAACCTCAAAACTGGACCCTTTAAATTTGGCATAAATTGCGCTAATCGCGTATAAACGTATTTACGGGTACATATCAGTATCGACTGTATCAACTTGTGGCACAGATTTCTCCGTCGTAAGCTGATCATAAATCCGATAAAAAGAAACAGATAATACACGGATCACACCTGATTGCGTTGCACCCGGAAAACTTCCGCCTCATGGACCAGGAGGAAACTCATTTGCAGAAAGAGTAGGGTGTTTTGAATCCGTACGAAGCTCTAACGCAGTTTATTGAGTCCCAGGCTAACAGGAATCCAGTGGGTTTAACTACAAACAAATGCAAGCAGCTAAGTTAAACATTGTTCGACTAAAACAAGAACGGAGATAAGGTCGGTTTGATGTTAACGATCCATCAAAATCCACCCTCATTTGAGAAAAGAACTTGACACGCATCACAATCCTCCATGGTCTGATAAAGAGGGAGAGTGGAGACAGCTCTGTGGCTCCAGGATTATACTCCTGAAATTGTGCGGAAACCAAAAATGGAATGGTGGAGAAAGCGAATTGAGAAGATCTACTCGTACGAAGATCGCCACGGTCATTAGGCATTTTTTACTGGACTGATATAAATCTGTAAACCGAAGGTCAAATATGTTCAGTTTCTAAAAAAAACAAGCCACCGGAACACTTCAGGAGTCTGACGAAGGTCTAGCAGCCTGAGCAGGTCAGGAGATGCTGATTTAAAATACATACACCACCTGTTCCGGTATAAAGTGAAGACCTGGTAGACTGAGTTGCATAGAGCCGCAGAATCGTAGAGAGTCAACGAGAGAGTCGTAGAGAGAGACAATGAGAGAGCATCGAAACTGAATGGCTTGCCAGCAGAACCAATCAAGTTAAAAGAGAGAAAGCCCCAGTTTATTTTGCTTAAATGAGAGCTGGAACTTGTTTCACAAGATTTCAAGGATGCAACGAAGATCCCTGTGTTTAGCATAAAAATAGCCGACAGGACATAAAAATACCAAAGATAAGATTATGTTTTCTCTCTCACTTTGTGAACCATTTTTCAGCATTCTGGATGAAAAAGTTCCAGAATTCAAGACAAACTCGAGGGTAATATCAAGACCGAAACCACAGGCTGTCTTGCACTTCACCACAGCTTTCCACTAGGTCGTCAGAAAAACACTATGAATTGACTCAATAATGTTTAGTTGTCCAGACGGAATTGTTAATCTCATCAAAGCCATTGACGCTGGCATGAGAGTGTGGATATGGACCTTCGCAACTACTTCCATGAAGCACCTAATAAATACCGCAGTAAAACAAGGTTTCCTTCTTGCGACAGCCCTTTTTCAGCCTTTATTTAACAGCCATAGGCCTGCCATTGCAAATAGATTATGCTAAGTTTCCATCGGTTTGACGGTTAACTGCTTACTTCGAAAAGTTTCTTATTCATAGCCCTGCTGTGCGAGGCCTTTTCCTATGGTGTTGTTTGTAGACAACTTTGCCTTATTCTCGCATTTCGAAGCAGAGTTACACCGGTAACCACGGTGTTCGGTTCAGTGGCCTCTTGTTTGGGCTGAAACATAACTAAAGCTCGAACGTCAGTTCTCTGTCAGACTGTAAGAGGATTTAACATGAATCACGGTGTGTTCTTCTAAATGGTTTGTTGTACTGCCACTTTGAAGGCACATTATCCATAGACCTGACACTTAACAATGATAGTATCTCAAGGATTGTAAAAGCCGTCATGTCGGATTTGAAAACGCGCCTGGAGTAATCAGCAGTTGCGTGTGGACCCAGGTTGCGGCGTGTCAGACTGTTCTTCCATCTTCACTACCATACCTCAGGCAGACGTGGACACAATAAAGACTGCGCATTCCGGGTCTTGACCTGATGTTAGATGACCAACAACGTTGTCATCGAATTGGGCATTCTACAATGGCTTGTTTCCGGTCAACTTCATAACAAGGTACAGTTTCTCGGCAAAGCCATCAATTAACTGGCTGCCAGTTACTGTCTCATCGAAGGATTATCACTCAGCATCTAAGCGCGATTGAGGAGATTTTTCGCACAATTATTTTGGTTAATGGGATAACCTAATGAGATTATACCGCTTTTTGCTCAATGAGAAGACATAGAAATTTAAATGGTGTATTTAATGCCAAAACAATTCTGGGTACTTTCTGTCTGCTGATGGCTCTGCGTAAACTCCCGTGGTTAAACCAGTCTGTTGTTTGCTTTGTTGTGTGTAAACATTTTTTAAAAAAATTTGTATTCCACGAATTCCCACGGAAAACCAGTCTACAATGAAGTCTTTGTAATGGAAACTGAAGCTGATTCGATTCACACAAACACCTCACAAACTCGTTGAGCAACGGGATTCCATTTTTCTCACCTGGGTGTAACAACCGTGACATATAGATGTTTTAATTCATGAGGTTCATCTTTGCAGTGATTATCTTCTGAACCTGGAAAGATTTTTTGCTTCAAAGGCTTTCTGTTCCTATTAAAGGCTTGATTAAACTTTAGAAGGCACATTTTGTATTGAGATATGTGGTTTACACAAGTGCTGGATGTAAATTACTTGAATCTGAGTGATTGATAGTTGCCAAACATTAGCTCAAATACTGTTCTCGGTCATCAACCGATCAGCGATGATTGACCGACCGTTGTATTTTAACCAAGGAGGGAACTCATACCTACCCCTTGTTATTTGGCGCACCTTAAGAAAGCGACTCTTTGAGAAGTCATAAACATCGTGATTACCTTGTTGAAATTTCTTTTATAAAATCTTTTGAGCCCATAAAAGTAATTTCGTCAGCTCCATGCTACTGTGGAAGGCTTCGAATGATGTATATTGGCCCAGCAATTGTGAACATGACTGCATTTTGAAAACTGCGATTCCACAAGTAAGTAAACAGTATTTCACAGAGACATACGAGCAGTGAGCCTCGGATCCTTCGTGGACTCAATCAATTTACTTCATCGTGCCACGTCTTGTTTCATGCGTGATGTCATTGTTGCCTGTTGAGTTCGAGATAGTTCACTTGAAATGACCTGCGTTTATTGACCTAAAGGTTCGTGGCTGGAATCCAACCTTAGAATCTTGACTGCTTCTCACTATTCTTGTGCAGCCTTGCAGTACGTCAGCCCTGATGCTTCCTTCGGTTGCCATGACAGTCGGCCACCGTGTGTCACTGCTGAACACTTATGTTTTTACTATCATCGTTTGTTGTTGTAGATAAACAAAGTCGGATACTTTGGGCTCTTTCATCATTTATCATTAGAGACAGCAACATCAATGTTGAGACTGATGCTTCACTGCGGTATAACCACAAAATATGCTTAATGATATTTAAACCCTTAAGAGAAAAAGAAAAGAGTTGGTGTAGGAGGGGACTTAGCGATGGCCTATCGCGAGCATTATGAGGTGCCTGCGCCTCCGAGCGCTCAGTCACAAAATTTGCAGAGTATCTGACAACATGAACGCCAGTGAGATCGATCAGCCGCCATCCATTACCATGTCCCTAGCAAAGCTCATCGGGGGTGTCGAGGAGCCTATCATGGAAGACGTACTGCACCACCAACACCCAAACTCTTTATATCCCCTTTCACACTTTTATGCATTCTGAAGGAGGCAGGATGATTGATGCAGATCTCAGTATCCTCTCGGTATCCCTAGCGCATGACCGAGCCACCACAGTCAGTGCTGGATATTGTTCGCGATTGAATTATTTACTGCACAACCATATACTCATTTTCTTATTGCTTTGTTACAAATACGTTTGAGCCATCCCAAACCAGCAGCACTTCTGAGGCATCGGTGGTCAAAAACCTGAACGCGCATCATATCACCTCTCCTCACAGGCCATGACACAGATATCGCTGCAGTCTGTACGCGCGACCGTTAATGCTCAGTGATATGCCCTTTTGACATAGCGATTGAAGCTAATTAGCAACCGTTGTTTTGGCCTTTGAGAATCTTGAACTGAATTCACTAGGCACACTTCTGCCAATGCTAATACAACTACAGATGCATGTAAAATTCTCCACAACACCCAGTGCTTCTCCTCTATTTGTGAGGGGTACGTTCGGAAACTAGATGTTTTAAAGCACGATTTGACACTACGAAGGTGGACCAAAAGATAATATGACGATGGACACTGTTCGACGGTGCGCGTAATTCACCTTTGTCTGCGCACTCCAGATCGATGGGTTTCTCACCGGCAATCATCTAAAATACCGGGATTTTAAAGACAGTACAGCGTTCACCTCTTTACTTCATTAATGGTGACTTCGAACTTCACCATAGGGGGTGGAAATCCTTGTCTGACACTACTTTTCGTAGGGAAACTTTTGAAGAAATCACCACACACTCTCACATAGCCATAGTCAGATTACGCTTGAGAAATTCGGAAGCATACTCCATTGGCTCAGAGCAGTGAATTATCCACAGAGGTCGAGGAACTCCAAGACTGTGGGTCGTCTGTACTTGTAGCGTTGCTTTAACACGTGACGGAGTGTGGACATGTCGCCGCAACCTCCACTTGGTCGAAATCTCGATTTACGCTTGCGGGTCGAGAAAATGAACAATCATTGACGCTGCAAGTCTGGCTACAACGAGAGTCAGACTGATATCTCTGTGGTTACTACATGCCTCGCAAGTAGCCTTTTTTTAAATGTTCACGATTTTCAACTCCACCAAACTGTGTGAGATGTCCAATTTCTACAAGTTGGGCGCAAAAAAGTTAGAAGGGCACCGGTTGAAGAATTCACTGCCATTCTTCAATAGAGCGAGGGAAAGGTCGTCAGTGCCAGGAGCACAATTACGCTGGGAACTCCTGTGGGTAAACAGGGTTCCTTGTTCACAGTTCGCCTTTCCGTTGAAGGCTGGCCACACAGATTGGGGGTGAAAAAGTGGCCCACTGAATTATTGTTCTTAGAACTATGCCCAACGATCCAAGCTTTTTCTTCTTCTAATTATCATGTAGCTGTTTTCGCTGACACGAGGCTTCCAAAGACTAGCTGAACGAATCAAACAGAACGGTCTGCAGACGTTCCCAGCATTTTGGACATCTTCCATTCCCTCGGCCTTTCTACTCCACTAAGCTCCTCGGTCTGAACGGACACCATGCTGTACCTGGAATCGAATGATGTGTTGGGTTGAGTTGTTGTTGCGGCCACGAGGATTCTAGCGTCGGGCCTCCAGCGAGGTCACGGTCCTAGTAAGGATACGACGTTTGGACAGATGTGGTTGAAACAGTCTGCAGACGTTCCCAGCATTTTTGGTATCTTCCATTTCCTCGGCCTTTCTACTCCACCAAGCTCCTCGGTCTGCATGGACACCATGTTGTACTTGGAATCGAATGATGTGTTGGGTTGAGTTGTGGTTGCGGCCAAGAGGATTCTAGCCCCGGGCCTCCAGCGAGGTCATGGTCCTATTAAGGATACGACGTTTAGACAGAGGTGATTGGCTTGTACCGTAAACGGAAATTTCGGCACTGGATAGCACTGTGGATATAGATTCCTAGGGGTCATTTATATCCAACATCGGGCTGTCTCATAGGCGTTTGCGGAGCCGTCCTGATAGTTTCGTTTGATTTCTGGGTCCGCTAGCTTCTCAGTGGCTAAGTGACGTGTGTGTGTTTTGCGCATATCTTTAAAAGTAAAAAGAAAAGCAACATTATTATTGTTGGTTGTGAGCGTCATGGTTGAACGTGGGTTGAGATCCTGCCCGGGACCTTCAGATCTAGACTGGAGGATATTTGATATCCTCGACCCGATCTTTCGACTCATAAGCCTTACCAAAATGCTGCGGTGTTTGGCGGGAAATAAAAGGCGCATCACTATTTTTATAGAACAGCTTGTCACAAATTATCCAACCCCCAACATGGAGGGTCAAGAGTCCGTTTTAGCCGGAACTCTCACTACTGACCAACTTGGTATGCAAAACTCTGTTGGTTTCGCACAGACACCGCCCAGTAAGTCGCGGAGGCACAGAAACCGTCACACCACGGTAGGCCTAGTCTCTCTGTGACCTGTTTGGGCTTTATCACTCCCTCTCTAAAAAACTGGGCTAAAGTTAATATTGCAGAAGTCTGTCCGGAATGAGACTGGCTCGTTAATGGAAAGTGTCGCTCACTGGTTGAAACATTTTCACCGTTTACTGAAAACTAAGATGCAGCAGTATCATTGAACAACTGGAAAGTAACCCTTTGAATAGTCTTCAAGGTGCATGTGATGGGGAACGAGTTGGTCCGTGATAATACAGACCAAACACGACTGCTTACGAAACTTATAGACCAGCGGAGGTCAATGACCGTGGTGATAACGTGTGTGTATTTTGAACTCGAACATCAACTGATAAAGGTCAACTGGAGGTCAAACATTTTAGGAGCTACGCAGTTTCGCCCAGGCATTAGCTCCGTAGGGTCATAAATTCATTCCGGTGGAAGCGCCTATCTGTTTACCGGATATATTATCAAACGTCTGTAAGATTGAGTTCAGCAATGTTGTCGAATGTAGGTAGCTCGGGTGCAGTGCTTGAGTGGGTCTCAACCCTGCACTGACGATGTCACCTCGGTTGGTGATGAAACGTTTGCACTCCAGCTGCCAAGCTCGGCAAACAGATCAACAACCAAGAGTGAGTTAGCCTCATAGGGTTTGTGTACTGAATTTCGCCCCATGGCCTCAAAAGTATGTTCGATTCTACAGCTAGTGAAGACCCGGTCAAAGCTATTGGCGACAAAGCTACGAGAAATACGCATAAACAAGAATTTGTCATCAAAACAGATGGCTTTATAAGCAGTGATTTCATACATGGGTACGAAGTCATGCTTAGGACCAACCTTTGCGCCTGTGTAGAATTTCCAGCTATCCAAGTCACACTAACAAGAACGAACGAAACTCCTCTCTCTCGTACCGATCGATTCAGCACCCCATCATATGACTTGAAGCACTTTCATCGTGGACGTGCCGGATGAACAGGAATCTGGTATTTTTTCGCCAACTTCTATACCCAACTCAATAACTGTCACGTGATTTCACTGGGACACATATTACTAAAAAGTTGTCATGAACTGATGCGTGAAATGACGAAAATTTCAGCTTCTTTAATCTAATAAGGAGCATAAAAACAAAACTAATGCGTTCACCTCGCGGAATTAGCCATAGTACAGACACCGTTGAAAAATTACATGAAAAACTAAATTCCTCGTGTCGGTATCGTCCACAATAAAGTGTAAAAATAAAAAAGTGTAAATAAAAAAGTGTAAAAAAATAAAGTGTAAAAAGCTATAAGGAAATCGAGACCACTTCAGCGTGCAAGGGTGCGCAGCGTCTATAAGGAAATCGAGACCACTTCAGCGTGTAAGGGTGTGTACTGCCTATCTAGGAGGTCACAGATTGTCTACTGATATTTATCCAGCAATCCTGCCTTTGATTTTTTTTAAAATAAATCACTATACTCAATGTGGAAATAACTTTTCCATTCAACTCGGATCTCTAAGTCATTGTTAAAAATCATTCATTACTTGATTAATAATTATCATAAGGCGTGGATCATTGAAGATATTGCAGCGGGCTACCGACTTCACTGAGTGCCACAGGGTCTAGTCAACGTTTTACGGTGTGATCTGACCAGCTGGTACCTCAGTTTTGTTGCTGAAGTCGGGCACCACAGGTTTACATGTGGTCAAGATAACTAACTACGAAAGTGACAGTTGACACTCAGACGTTCGGTTTTTCTTACTGGTTCCAATACCATCCAAGAATGGCCTGAGTTCCATGACAGGAGTGAGTCAAGTGTCGTCTGCAGTTGAATACAGATACAGTAAATGGTCTCGTATTTACCAGTTTTTGTTGCTACACTTTTGGAATTAGGAGCGAATTTTTTGCCCACTATCTGTTACCGCTCCTCCTATCCGGCAGACAAAAACCTGCTAACCCATTTCCCGGAAATCTTCGTTCCTTCACTGGAATGAGCCTGGATACTGTTGTCAGTCATATTACCACTATCTGTTCAGGAATTATGCGAAGCAATTGGTTCAGTGGTTTTTGTTACGGTGTTGGCCAAACGGTCAAACTTGGAAACCGCTCTAATTGGCAGATGAGTCATCCTTTAGGAAACCATTGGAAAATAGTCTATAAATCTATTACTTAGAAACTGAGACTCTTAGCCTATGGGTCAAATATCATCCAGCATAGTTGTGTGAATGGAACGGAGCCCGCGCAGCGACTTTAGATATGTGGCGTTGACACGCGATGCGCGGTTAACAGTCAGAAATAGCCGTTGACAGAAGTGGCTAAGATCTATAGTGGAATGTCCAGAAAAAGGAAGCCCCCGAGAACAGTTTTACGTTACTCGTTTGCTTAACCCGATTGTGGTGACAGTCACAGCTATCAAGGAAAATTGCAAAGCCTAAACATGCGGCCTTTAAATCTGCCCATGCACACCAACAAAGGACGACTGATACCTTGTTGGCCTGCTAGTTTAGAGAGATCTTTTTGCTTCGTTCTTCTATTGTAAGACTCGAGCAACCCTATGGCAAGGTCGCCTAGCTTGATAAAGCTTTCACCTCAAAGCTGAAACAGTATCCGTTATCCAATTTGCTTAGTGTTCCAACCTCATCACGAACCTGTGCCCCCCACATTTGTCCGAACACATGTACAAAAGCAGTCATAGTAAATGCGTGTGCAAAGGAGGTCCATATGTGTGATACCGGAGGTTACTCGCCTACAAAACACCAGGAAGCCGCTCTTTTTGGCGGACAATACATGGGTAGACACAAATCCTTGTCGCGTCACTTCCAGCCAGGGTGCATTTACTACCCTGTCGAAGCGTGTCTGTGTAACAAACAATAAATCAAATAGCCCTAACGGGCGACCGCTAGTGGAATCCGTCATCTTCATGTCAATATGTCGCAAGTTTGAAATCCACAAGGTTTGGGCACACATATAGACCTGGTTCATCAAGTAAAATCGTAGAGAGTCATTTGAGTCCACTTCATTGGTTGGATTGATCGAAAACAGTCATATTAATAATTCCAACAGGCGATATCATAGTCCATTGCCACTGCATGCACGCCTTGCTACGTTTTAGGTCGTCGTTCGGCTGAATTTCCAGCAACGGTAAGATCTTCAAGCCATTAGAACAGGGCCACGCTAATTCCCCTAAAAAAAGATGATAGAAAACACCTTATCTGAAAGATATCAAGTCACCTATTGCATCTTCAATGTTTCATTCACTTAGACTGGAAGTATAATGAGACAAGCGAAACCAAAACATACAGTGAGGTATAAGTAACTGTCCATCTGTGTGAACCAACTTTCAATTAGGTTCTGTTGAGATGTTTGACTCATGCTTAGTCGGCTTTTAACCAACCGAGATACCCCCAATTAATTGACTCTTTTAATTCCCCAGTGAATTTCCACACGATTGCTGGTTAAAGCAAAATAGAATTTCGTAACCAGTTATCGTTTGACTGTGACAAACCATGAGCGCCCGCAGCGAGAAAATCGAATTCTCAAGTCGTCATGCATCAGTCGAGTCGTATTTTTCGCAGAGTATTTATTTATCTTCAAGGTTTCCTCCTTTTTAGAATACCCTTACTGTGATGGATCGAAGCAAGTAGGCTTCCAAACCTCCGCGTCTGCTGCGGTCTTGGTTTGAGACATGGCCAGTACAGTGCCGCCGAGCACCAGGTGAAAGAACCATTTGACTTAGTATTATAAATAAATATTCATGTTGCGGAAAAAATCCCCATTTTTTAAAGCCAGGGACAGAATCTGTTGCATTGCTTGTTCGCACCTGTTTACGGAAGTCACATGGTAGCAGATCCGGTTTCCTTTAGCGTTTTGCTCAAGGTTGATCCGGTTGCAACCCAACCGCATGACGTGCGCCCTGAGTATCCATTCCCACTTTATAGTTGAACGTTAATTTCCACCTAAATGTGGCTATACACTTGTTCCCAAATTGGCATTATGTTAGCAAAAGGCTGAACTGAATATCGGATGAAATTCTCTTCTAAAGTCAACCGTCAAACAGTGTTTTCATCAACTCTTTACGTAGTTTTCTTTCAAGAACAGCAGTTTGGTAAAACCAGTATTGCTCCAAATGTGACATCGAGGGATTCTATGTAGCAAACTTGGTTCAATTTTACCACAGGTGTTTGTTTTTTTCAAATTGGCCCATGTGGCTTCTGGATAAAAAACTACCTTTTGCAGTAAACAAACTAAATTGTCGTATTGAGAAAACGAAAATATTATGCATGTTTGTGTATGCTATTTTATGATGACCATACTGGACATGCATCTCCGCCGGAGCATACTGGGGGATTCTATTTAGTTAGCCACCATATTAAACAGTACTGTGCAGCTGAAGCTTCTGTGGCAGATAAAGGAAGCGAACAAGTTGGACAGCAAATCCTGTGGCAAGATGTGGTGAGCCTTGTGTAGTCTGGCTCACACTGAGCAACCTAATTTTGCATACTCCAGCCTCTACGTAGCCAGAGAAAAATTTTGCAATGGTTGACACAAATTGATCTGGGTTATTGTTTCACTCAACACCTTTCTCCATCCTCTTCAGTTCTCAGTCTTTTAAATACACGCACACTACTTGTGGTCTGTTGTTCTAAGTCTATACACAACCATATATGCAAGGACGATTGACATGGATGAGTAGACTGAGTTCATTAAAATACTTGTTAGATATCGGTCCAAGGAAATTGCCTCAACAAAGTGAAGACCGTGTGAGAACGTTTGTTAAAATCAAGTTAAAATCACGTGGTGACTAGATGAGTGCATTTGCCGAATTTCATTGAATTTTGGTTCACTTATGACGTAAGGTCGGCAGAAACTTGGTGAGTGCGCCCATCCGATGAGTTCTACGGAAAGCGAAATCGGTCGTGAGCTGTCAAAAAGTTTTCAGCAACCTTATTGACGTCTGAACACTGTCGACAGTAATTACAGCCGGCAAACAATCAAATACCTTACTTCGCTGCGCTCTAAACCCAACATATCCTATTTCTATTGCAATTTGTTAGAACAAAAAGATACCGATAATAAGTTTCCAGAAACAGACAGTGATCACATACAAATTACCTCACTCTAACCGGCAGTAACGCAGAGTATACCGCGTCTACAATATGCTGGTCTGAAAAACTGACTATCGTAACAATTATTTCGTTGTAGAACGAGAGTTGGTGTCTCATTGGGGAGACGTTTTTGGCATAAACATTCATGAGCATCTGAATTATATCAAGATGGACGGTAGACAATTGACTTTGAAACATCAAATAAGTGTGAGGTCGTGGCGGAAGGATAACTTACGAGCTAGAGTTGCGGATGAATACCCTGCCATTGCCTACAGGACAAATAAGTTCCGTTTCTCTGCGGACGCGCCCTAACTCAGCCCCTACTATCTCTCAGGAAGTTTGTCCGGTGGATAGCGGTGACAACTATGGCTGTGTTAACCCCTCGAAAGCCGAGATGCCGAGTGAGCTTGTAAGTTTTACTAGGATTCCATATGTGAGGGACTGATTAATCAGATGCTAACAGAACTGTTCGTAGACCTGAAAAACAGGCAAACGTACACAAGAAGATCCGGCATAAAATCTCTTTCTGGTAGTCTGAAGGAAACATAGAACAAGGAATAACTGGAGCCCCGAGGGGTAGAAACGTCTGCCAATTAAAGTTTATCTATTAATCCTAAAACTTTCAATATTATCAAAGGTTCATCATAGTGCCCAAGGTTTCTCTGGTCCGGCTGACTGTGTTCAACTGTTACCAGTCAAAATTTAGCAACAATACGACTTAAATTTCTGATTGCGTATGGTGTATGATGATGCATCATTCGGAGGAAGAGTTGAGTGAGTCCTTAGTATCTGATGATCTTCACCCTAAAGCAGTCCATTCTCTACCGCTCGACAACTTTTTTGCTATAAGGTAAACAAGTGCTACGTATATCCTTTTACAAATAAGGTTGGGAGTTCGATGTTGCCCCAGTGAACACTGGTTTACTACTTTGTGTCATACATTTGAAATCAATAATTTCTCTTCCAAATGTTTGAACTGGCGCACTGTTTGTTAGTAGCATTTTACTAGGTGTTTCAAATAAGGATTTCCGCACGAATTTATTGGTGAAACGAAAAATAAAATGGCACAATACTGATTCATTGTTTTTGCTAAATAATGAATTTGTATTAGAACACTCATTTAGGAGATTACTCCGTGTATTTCGTAAGATTTTATATGTTTGCTTAAATGGGGCAAGGTTGTTCAGACCTTCTGCTGCACTACTGCTTAACTACTACAATAATTAAAAATTTTCTACTATTTTGTTCTTGCCTAAATATATACCCTGAATTAAGCAGTACGGATATACCAAAGATGAGGTAAACGACATCTCAGTAGAATGGCTAGGGGTAATGCTCATCATCTGGCACAAATCAGTGAACCTTGGGACTCAGAATTAGAAGACCATTGCGGTTCAATATTCCTGCGATATTTGTGATACTTTTTCCGCGCTCTTTTTTTAAGTGACATGTAAACTTAGCCACTATTATTTACTCTAACCGTCTCATTTAATCACAATCAATCCACTTGCTCTCGTGGACCACGGTTATCTAAAATACGTGCCCACATAAGTGGAGGTTTTTGAAGCAATTCCAACAATATCTATTTGAACAAATCTAATTTCCTTTTATAGCAGATGGGTGGACATAACACAAAAATCTCACGAACCTCTTACCTACGATACGCGCAGTTTCGTAGTTAAGCACATCTGGTGCTTCTCTAGTACCAAAGAGATGCTACGTAGATCACAGATTAGTTACCCCTATAAGCACGCTAGCTACTCCTCTATATGGCCCCTCTCAGACGTTGTCTTCGGGTTTTATTTGTGTTCCACGCATATATCAGTGTGATGTTACCTCGATTGGTGATGAAACGTTTGCAATCAAATTGCTCAGTTCAACGAACAAACTAACGACCACATCAGTGTAAATTTTGTGCAGTTGAAATTTTTGAGAAATAACCTGGTTGAATAGCATGTTCTTGAGGTAGAAACTCTTCGTCAGTAGTTGGAAGTTGTTGTTAAGCGGAGCAAGGAATGGGATATCCAACCGAAGTTTCAACACTGGATCAATATTGAGGAAATTCAAAGAGAACAAGGAAAATACTGTTGAAATCACATCGTATTTCGCCACTTGATTACAAACAATACTCAGTTACACCAAACACCGCTGAAATCCAGCTGTCAGCTCCTTTTGAACCATGCGCATGGCAGTGTCAGTGCAGCCAGGATGAAAAGCAATGAAGAATTTAATTATTCTGTGGAAAAAAAAATCTACTTACGTGGGTGGCCAGATCAGCTTAAGGCTAATCACTTCCGTTTAGTTTAAAGTGTGTAAAGAGTAAACAAAACTAAAGAAAAAGTCGCTTAGTTATAAGTGAAACCTTTTACATCTCACCCGGAAATCCCAGAGCCAAACGTGAATTACAGTGATTGAAATTTTGTTGTACGGTTTGTTTTCTCAGTGAATGTAACAAGTAATGTCAAAGTGTGAATAAACAGAGGCCTGGCTCAAACGGACAAGAGCACGATACGTGGTAGTTGTAGCAGAGTTGTCCGCACAAATCCTAACACTAGACAAATTGCCCCCGATTTTCCCGCTTTGTTCACGAAATGCGTTACCAAGTGTTGCGCTTTAAGTTTGCTCGTGAATTGATCCGACAAACGCGGACTCAAAGGAGTTCCCATGGCCGCTCCATCGTTTTATCCAGTAGTAGTCTTTTCAGGCACAAAAAGCCATGTATTCTTAACCTATAATATGGAGGCAACAATGTACTTGTCACAGAACTTTACCAAGTCATAATACAGTAGTTTGGCGAGGGCGCATTAATAAATAGCGATGTGATAGCGGAAAAGAACATGTGGTTACCATTGACATTTAGATCCATATGTCCGTTCCGAACAGAAATGTTTCTAAACGAACATACGTTGAAGCTGCTCTGTCCTATTGACATATTCTAGCAGACCGACAGGTCGTTTGGCTCGAATGGCTTAGAGAACTTGAGGTGTCAGGAATAGACCTGAGGATCAGACCAGGTGCTTTTGGCTGACCACAGACCTCATATTTTGTTCAATCGGTGGGCTAGATGTGCTTGACACTTAATAATACACTGCTTGCGCGCCTCAAGTGTCGTAATATTTTAGTGATTTCTCTCCTTTCTCGATTTTTATTTCTCCTATTTTTTCCTCCAGTTTGTCAGACAATATGTTGGCAGTGTGATCGGAGCTATTCCAGCTTTCTTTTCAGGCCCAGAGTGTAAGGCGTGGTCGTTCGTCTTAACCGCTTCAAATCGTTAGCATTTTATCTTCCTAATAGTTGCGTGAAACACGGCTTATAAAGTTTAGGTCTTGATAACAGTAGACCACAGGAGCCAAGTGGCCCAGCACTCTATGCTATTGAGAACTGTGGGCAACGTTTGGTAGTTTACTTAGTAATAACTTCGTAATTGCATTCTAACAGCAATAAAAATAAGTACTAATATATTTCTGCTACGTATTACTACGTACCACAACAAAAATACTGAAGGTCATACTACTCTTATTATACAATATCATAAGAATGCAATTCAACAGGACGTATATAGGATACGCAAAAGAAAATAATGTAGAGCGTAAGATTGTACGGTCAATCCATTTGACTATTTTTTTCCGTTGGCCGCACTTTCACATCCTCTAGTCTGATATTCATCTTTCGTTCAGCATTTTACCACTAGACAAGGTGAGAGCGCCGCAGAAAATACACTTGGAATAGATAAATAATAGTATTTGACTCTCGTCTTCAGTAGTATATCCATGCCAGGTCCGCAGCCTGGAAATCAACTGCTTCAACGCCACAGACGCGCCACGCATAAGACCTCAAACGGTTATATCAAAGTAACATTTCTTATCAACATATGACATAGCACCACTTTGTTGAGACATGCGACGGGAATTTATTCCTCACACGCAACCTAACCATNGTTCAATCAGTGGGCTAGATGTGCTTGACACTTAATAATGCACTGCTTGCGCGCCTCAGGTGTCGTAATATTTTAGTGATTTCTCTCCCTTCTCGATTTTTATTTCTCCTATTTTCCCACTCAGTTTGTCAGACAGTATGTTGGCAGTGTGATCGGAGCTATTTCAGCTTTCTTTCCAGGCCCAGAGTGTAAGGCGTGGTCGTTCATCCTTAACCGCTTCAAATCGTTAGCATTTTATCTTCCTAATAGTTGCGTGAAACACGGCTTATAAATTTTAGGTCTTGATAACAGTAGACCACAGGAGCCAAGTGGCCCAGCACTCTCTATGCTATTGAGAACTGTGGGCAACGTTTAGTAGTTTACTTAGTAATAATTTCGTAATCGCATTCTAACAGCAATAAAAATAAGTACTAATATATTTCTGCTACGTATTACTACGTACCACAACAAAAATACTCAAAGTTATACTTCTCTTATTATACAATAACATAAGAATACAATTCAACAGGACTTATATAGGATATGCAAAAGAAAATAATGTAAAGCTTAAGATTGTACGGTCAATCCATTTTACTAGTTTTTTGTTGGCTACATTTTCACATCCTCTAGTCTAATATTCATCTTTCGTTCAGCATTTTACTACTAGACAAGGTGAGAGCGCTGCAGAAAATACACTTGGAATAGATAGGTAATAGTATTTGACTCTCGTCTTCAGTAGTATATCCAGGTCCGCAGCCTGGAAATCAACCGCTTCAACGCCACAGACGCGCCACGCATAAGACTTCAAACGGTGATATCAAAGCAACTTTTCTTATCCACATAGGACATAGCATCACTTTGTTTAGACATGCGACGGAAATTTATTCCTCACACGCAACCTAACCATGAGAAAGGCCGATAATGT
>NW_008751663.1:2332381-2345502 GCF_000715545.1 Opisthorchis viverrini
GATGAGCCCCAAGTAGGACGAAACCAAGCTGCCGATGGGTTTTTAGCAACCTTGTGGGTAGTGTGTTTCGTCTATGCAATATACTGCGATATCCCGAATTTCGCACTAAATGATATAAGCGGTGCCATGGTGCGGCGCATCCAGTCGAAAGAGAACATCATATGTTAGGTTTGTTTCAGTTGTGTTTTACGTCAAGACCAAATTAGAATGCAGAGCAGTGTACCTGTCGTTCTTAAATCTTGTTCACCGGCTTCGAATTAAAGGTTCATTTCTATCTGATTAAGCAATATTGCGGAGTTAAAATCCAACCTGTTAGTCTTTTTGGAAACAAACTATCCGACTTCAACTAAGCTTAAATTTATATTAGCTGAGGAGACGAAGAAACAATCTCGTATCCAGCAGCGGACTACATAGTACGATTGAATCAAATTGGTCGAGAACGAAGTAAGTATGCTCAATTAGCATGGATCTACAGTTAATTTATGACGCCCAAAAATGCAAGACAGGGGGTGGGCTGCTGAAGAGTTTTTTGTTTACCTAACAAGTGGTATGTTTCCACGTAAATCATCACTAAGACTTCATGTTACACATCTGTCTAATAAGCGCGTTGGGCTTGAGAGGTAGACATAACATTTTATGGTTCTTTTGAGGCTTCCATTCTTGCTCCAAGTGTGAGAGCGAGAATTATTTATAACTTGCCCAATAAAAATGCCAGAGCACATAAATATACAAATTATTCCCATTATTTTTTGCGACAATGACACGTTCTATGATGTTGCAGCGTGCAGGAAAGGGTTTTCGTCAAATGAGCAGGGAATCACTGGAAATCCAAGGAAAAACCCGGCGTGCACTCGAGGATTTATCTAGGGCATCCCATTCACAGGATTGTTTCTCAGTAGTTACGGATAACGTACTGATTCCAGGTGTTTTCCTTTGATTCGGTCATTTGTTCCCAGTCAGGAACTTTGCGAGTGCACGAATTCAGCTTACTGACAGTGGTTTGCGGCTTTCCGACAAGTTTTGTCTGAGCGAACCAACCGTGACCCAGTTTGTCTTTTTATACCATGGTTGCAAACGCACTTCCATGCTTTTTTCCTGTCGCCTTGTGGATCTGGTATCTTACAACTCAAGCTAAAATCCATTTTTCAGTTCAACGCTATGTTATTCTGCATGTAATGGACAGACACTCCAGACAAAATAGTTTTGAAAAGTATTCATAATTACACTTGTGCAGAGAAGTTCATATTTGGAACCAACCATCCCTCATAGAACACGTGGTGTTGACAGAATTGTTTACACTGACTAGAAATCTTTGTTTCACTGTTATGCCTGTCGTTTACCTCCAGGGGAGTGGGGAAGAAGGTTGCTTAATTTTCTGTCATGTTTGGCGGTTTACAGTAACCAAACGATCCTATAAGTGTCATCGAAAGTAGCGCAATTGCTTGGCCAGTGTAAAAAACACTACATCTTCCTCAAAACCAAACATTATTTTCGTGGCAACTATTCCTGTCTCGTTTTCTTTCTTGCATGAATCGGTCACCAGGAAAACGCTTACATCTTTGTAGCGGTATCCCTACTTCATTGTGGACATATCAAACGGAGGTTCGACCCCACAGAAAGTGCACGTTATTAATGCTAATCAATTTCAGAATGGAAAGCAACGAAGTAAACCCATGGAAGAATTCATTTACAAATCCCACAAATGAATACCCAGTCCAAAAACTAAGTAGTACAACCGAGACTTATAGTACGGTATTTTACTACCCGATGAGGCCAGTGTGAAACAGCTGATACCGCTGGAAGGGAACGTGAATTTTCCACTTGGGCAACTATCTAGTATAGGACTAGTGCTTTCTGATTATCTGATCATTGAGGTGAGCACTTCAGTTGTGAACCTTTCTCCCCAGTCTTTCTGATATTCTTAGCGCGTAGAAGATTAGCCCTGAATTGGTTGTGTAGGCAACATCATGCGCATATTCCGTGTAAAGACCAAGACGTCGACGCACTACTAATGAATAATGTCGTGCCAATCGGCTCGGCATTAGAGATGTCACCCAACTGGTAAGAAATCGTCCGCAACCATACTACTCAGCTCAGAAAGTACAGCAACAATCCAGCCTCTACAACACAAGCTGCAACATTCGCCCCAACCATATGGATGCGCTGTGATTACGAAAACAAACGATGCTGATATTTTCTTGGATGAGCATAAGGGGTAACATCAGGTTCACGTGATGAATCTGCCTTATGGGGCTGTTCTTACTGGGTACTAGGTCCTAGTAATTATGCATCTCGGTTATAGGTTTTCCTGATGTGTGTCTCTTACCAAATTATGTGCATGATATTGGTACCACTTGGCGCATATTTCTCCCCGGGCAAGTGATTACGTCCACAGTGTCGTTGCCAATTTCTCTCAATATCTTCAATTTCATTATCTTCATAAGCATGACAAATTATCGGCAGTGCAAAAAAACTGTTTCATCTGTACCCCTCCAGATTACGGCGGCGGTTGGTGGTGTTTCTCCGTGTGTATCTTAGTCATCGGGGTGCTGACCGCCATCATTGGAGACATGGCCTCCGCATTTGGTTGTTCCATTGGTCTCACGGACGCTGTGACAGCCATTACATTCGTGGCTCTGGGCACCAGTCCACCAGGTAAGATGTTCAAGCTTTATCTTGCGAAAACGTTCGTCCACGTATGTAAGTCTGGTGTGAGTAAAACTTGTGGCTATTAAAGTCGGAAATGAACGGTGACGGTGTTACTGCATATTCAGAAGTGAGATGACTCCCAAAGTCGGTCGTAGCTATCAGTCCATCAGACCTGCTTCCGAAAGTTTCCGTGTCTGTATAACTCAGATATTAAACGGAGAGTAACCGACGCCATGCAGAATTAAAATAGACAACTAAAATAAGACATCTAGGCAAAATATTTTCTTCGTTACAGACAGCCAACCTAGCAAAACAACATAATTTGGTGCCAGTGTACCAATATGCACCAGTATGAACCAATTTGCAAAAGGTAAATAGGGCTGTGTGAAATATGCGTAAATTAGACTTATATCCCATGAGATAACATCTGTTTTTCGAGAAAACTTACTGTGAATAATCCAGTTGCACGAATTTATTTGAAATAAGGGCTACAGACCTTGTATTTTCTTCAGAAACGTGTTTAGCACTTGTGATCCATTCTGGTTTCCTCCCGGATGTGGATCATTAGGGTTCTGAGCATCGGATCAACACTTGATGGAGCACATTTGACATTTTCTGCATACAAATCGGGTGGAGAAACTCAGCCAGGTAGTTTGCATTCACAGTGTTTATTAGTTTTTCTTGATTCATTTTTTCTTACTCGAGTAATTTTTAGGACAGCGACCGTAGGCCGAATTGATTATCATTGCGCCGGGCAACCGAACCTGCATGTTCATAGAAGCTCTTTATTGGACTTTGCAAAATCTTACCACGTACTGTGATTGAACAACCAATTTAGGTTTTTCCTTCAGTAAACATTTAGAGTCTATTCAACTCCAGCGGACAGTGAATGGGCAATAAATGGAGGCAAGGTTTCTATGGAAAGTATGAAAGCGTCGTCGTATAATGCAAGTAGATCGGCAAACTGCGTGGTAGCTGTGATGCCATGGGAGTTTAGTCGATCTGTTGCTGTTTGAGCAGCCTTGTCGTATTTCTGCTGTACACGCACAAGCAATTATCACTATTCATTGGATACACAAACCTACTCCCCAGGAATGATCTGTGCTACTTTACGTTGTGACTCCTTGGTTCACCTTTTATTCTACCAGACTAACATGCAGACAGAGATCCAACCGTCCGCACTGCTGATCGTCGCATTGGACGAACTAATTTGTCCATTAGCCGGGGCTTGATTTATTTATAAACTGTTTTCGTGGACGTTGGGTGCAGTAACTGCTCATTCTACTGGTTGCATTTCGACAACAGCACTGAGTTCATCTGGAGCGATGAGCTGCGGCCTCATGAAAGGCGATGTTATGAAGTATAGATAGTTGAAGCACCGAGGCGATTTATCATTCCTGGGTATCTTGTCACCTCAGGTCGGTTTGCATGATAGCTCGGAGGGCCAAAAATAGGTCTTTCTTGAGTAGCAACACAGGTGACTACATTTGGCTTTGGTTGCTTCTGATGTGGGAGTTTTAAGTGATAGTGAACTCACCCTAGTTGCCGCTCAAACTTCAGCTGTTGCGTTGTTTAGGTGTTCTGCTACAAAATCATGCTATTTAGAACTTAAGCTGACAACGCAATTGCTTCTACGCATTCCAAATACAACATTCACTTGACTCACCAGATAAACCGCATTCTTAAGTATGGATGGAAACCCCATGAAATCATGCCACCCACTCTCACGTATGTATTATCAGTATTCAAAGTGTTTTTTGCATCCATCCAGTGAACGCCTTGAGTGAACCAATGGATACGCTCATGCCGCCACAGTGGTTCTTGGTCCAAGTTTATAGATTCCATTTTCTGATTTCCCTGCTCGTGTATCCTACTTTACAGATACGTTCGCCAGCAAAGTTGCAGCTATCGGTGACTCGGATGCGGATTCCTCAATTGGTAATGTGACAGGAAGCAATGCGGTCAATGTGTTCTTAGGCATAGGAATCGCCTGGTCGATTGCAGCTATCTATCACGCCATTCAAGGGACGCAGTTCTACGTGCAACCAGGATCCTTGGGATTCTCTGTAACAGTGTTCTGCATCTTTGCCCTAGCTGCTATCACAGTGATTGTTCTGAGACGCCGGCCCTCCGTTGGTGGGGAACTTGGAGGTCCAAAAACCGTGAAATATCTCTCTGGCTTGTTTTTCATCACTCTCTGGTTGTGCTACATTATCCTGGCTGGCTTGGAGAATTACTGTCACATTGAAGGATTCTGATTTCATCTTGAGCTTCCTCTGCTTTCCGTTATTTCCATACTCGTCTCTAGAAGACGAGGTTGATTCGGTCAGCTACTTTACTGGGACATCCATGCACACTACAAAGTAAATGAATCTCAAAAGTGATGCAATGTAACCTGTCCCTTAAAAATGGATAACCCCTATCCGAAGCGCAGACAGAGAAAAAAGTGATATGTCACCACGCGACTCGTACATACGCTCACTGCCTATTCATTTGTGTAATTCATGTCTCTCTCCCCATATATTTTCTCCTCTCCGCATCAACCCCATGTCGCAGCCTTCTCAGATGTGTACAACCAGTTCCTTGTAGAGTACTCATTTTGGTTACTGACTGCTGCTTATATGCCAATTGTGTTTATTCTATTTTGGAGACAATTTGAAAACGTATACTTCACTCTTCGTATAATTTACGCGACATTTTGCAAATTCACAGCTCCAAAAATGCTCAACATGTGCAACCAAACTACTTGGACCAAAGCGTCAGACGTAGTCATCTCTATGAAACCAAGCTGCCAGTTTCTAGATTGCTATTCCCAATGTTTAGTGTTGCTACACACCTTTCCCGCCCAACACCTCATCTGACTGCAAATTTTCTCATATAAGTCTATCCCGAACTAGATCTTCTGTATATCCATCAGACACCACTGACTTTAGCGTGTACACGCTTCACAATTGTCTCCACTCTTCTGACACGCGCCAATGGTGAGTTGCAACCAAAAATCACGGGGTAGCGAGCATCCATTATTATTTTCGTTTTTAACACTATAGAGAACATTGTTTCACGTACATACATATGCAATATAGATTTCTCGATTATTCCTCCTCGTTTATTTAGCCGTCGTTTCGAACTCATGGAACAAAACCCAGATAACAACTGCCAGTTTTTGCTCTCAAAACAACCTGCCTCCTAGACCCTTCTGAATTTGGAGAGTTCCTTTTCTTGTCACTTCCCTAATTCCTGTATATGGTCACCTGCTTCCCTTACAAATATCAAACAACTCACTGAAGACTGATAGTAAGGAGGGGTTAATCTTCTCTTAGATGGTCACTTTAGGCGAGCCAGAAGCTGTTGAACAGCGGCCCACTGCCTTTTCTCGGTTTCAATCGTCCAGTCCTTTTTCAACCCGTTCCTCGTTTTTCTACTCCGTTCCAGTGTCAGTTATAGTGAATTCGCGTCTTTTTTGTTCTCCCACCCTCTTGTTTACTTCCGACGCAGTTCATAAATACATTTATCCATGGATTCGTTGTACTGAGCCGTGTGTACACAGAAGAAAGCACTTCCTGTTTTCCTGGAATATCAGCTGCTCAGTGTGACAGGTTTATCAGTGATGACCCCGTCGAATGATCACTAATTCAATGTGCTCGTCACCTGATGATTAGCTTGAATTTAGTCAGCTGACCAAGACCAACCTGTCCGAAAGAGAAGGAATATTGAGCGGTAACCGACCTATCCCAATGAAAATGGGCGTTTCCCTAACGAGCCTTCATATCCTGTGGCGGAATACGTTCATTAGACAACATCTGCTTGCCCATCAATATTCCGTATATGACTGGACCAAAATCGATGTGAAGGATGGGTCCAGCTACACTGGTGTAGCTAATTCGATCATCTTTAACTTAGCTTTATATGTTTAGAATTTACTGGCGGTTACATCAATTTCCCTCAAATGCTATCAAATCAAGGTGTCAATGGAGAGAACATTCTGCTTGAAACACAATCAAGCCGGGGACACCTGTTAGTGAGAAACAACAAAACAGTCACTGTTTGCAAGTCACTTAACCGAAAGTGGTACGACATCATTCCAGATAAGATGTCAAGAATACTTCCGCAATCATTATAATTTATTTATCAACATGTGTCTAAATGGAGTCATTCACCCACTTCGATAATATGTCTTCCGTCGGGACTATCCATTCGACGTTTATTACTTTCTTTAAATGTTTGATTATCTAAGGTGACTCACACCGCAGTTTGCTTGTTCTGCGATGTCTTGAATTAGCTTTGCCTTACTAGACAGGATATTATCACCAGAATAATCGAAGTGTTGGAGGCCTACTGGTCAGAGTGAAGGAGTTTTTACCGCTTTGGTCGACGAACAAAAAATGGCAATTCAACTAGGCCGGTTTTTGCGCCGTTAATCGAACCAAGCACCAGCCGGGCATGAATGTGTCCGCTTTTCCACACTTGATGGTCCCGATGCATGCAACCTGTGCCAAAGAATTATCTGTTCCTCGCTTTTCTCACAAGTCAGTTTCACGGAACTCAACTTCAAACGCTGTTTACAAGGCTTACAAAGGGTAGGGTCGAGCGTAGGGATTCCGAATTCAGTGTAGTTTATTCAGAACGTGAACCGGAAAAGGATTTATGACATGAGTCACTGCGCACGAACGCCTTCTGAGTGCACAGGCTCCGGCGATGTAAACGGATCGCCACTATCGAAGCAGTAGCCAGATACAGATAGTGGAAGCCCATCTCTACAGATGAGCGCTTGGTACCGTATTCTGAAACAGTATTAGAATCAAGCACATTGTTGGTGTCGGCCGAATGAGTGACCACAGAGTGTGATTGACCTCAAACTGGCTGTCACATAAAACGTGTCATGCTCTCATATTCCCTCGCATGTGTGTTATGCCCCATGTATTCTTCTCTTTGGCAGCTGGAGAACCAGACCAACGTGTTTTGATCATGGACAGTCAGTTTTTGTTTCAGATGACGTGGCACCGGCTAACTTGTTCCTGGCCACATTCTGAGGTATGCAGCCAAATAGATTACCGAATAACTCGAAGAAAAATTCGAGTCAGATGTCTGGATGCCCTTCGAAATAGCCTGTTAAAAACAACCTGTTCTCTTGCGTGTCGTAGTTTTTTAAACGAATCTGCCAGAATAATCACTATTACAAAGCATGCATTCCAGGGACTTCAATCCGGCTTCTAGTTCATTGAAATGACTTTACACCATTTCAACGCGGCAAGCTTGCAATTCGGTCCTAGTTTTTTGTTTTGGTGATGCCACTGGTGCTTATCCGATTGCTTTATCCAAACAACCGTGGATAAGTTTATGCCTCTGATGTGCCTCTGGTGTCATACTTTCATTCCACAAGCTGAACACAAAATACGTATGATGCGTTTGTCCAGGTTGCATAAGATGGTTACCTTATAAAGTAACCTGTGGCACAGCTGGGACACAACCGAGTCTGGTCTTGAACTAAACAGTAAGTAGTTAAACTGAATTTGAACTCTGTTTGAGTAGTGTTAGTCATGAGACTAGACTCAGGTTTTATTGGATGGGTGGAAGCACCAGTAAAGTCACACGTAAAAAGACCCAGAGATTATCGCAATCGTGTGTGACTTCGAACTATCAGATCTTCTACAGGTCACCGGACCGAAAGAACAACATTTGTGTTGACATACCACACTACCCGACAAACATTCCTCACATATCAAGTAGTCATTCACATTTCGGCCTCAATCCTCATTCGACGTGCACTTGATTTGGCGATTTTTGATGGAATTGTCAGGATTAAACTTAATCTAGCAGTTAGTTCACAGAACGGGTTTTCCCGTGTTCCTATATTTTCTCTGTGATTCATCAAGAATTCATAAGTCAAGACGGTGTCTTCGCAGCTTCATGCAACCCTTTAAACCAGACCAGTTCCACAAATAGACTCATACGTTTTATCGGCGAATTTTAAGGAGAAAACTCGAAGTTACCAGTTATCTTGTTTTTACTCGCGAGACATGTCTACACAAGCTTACAATAGTCACATTTCTATGACCACAGTTAGACAACTATCTAGGCTACCGGGAGACAAGATCCCGTCAAGGCTAAAAGTTTGTTGTGCATTCAAACTCCGCGTTTAACCGATATGTTATTAGGTGGTATTTTTGTGAATAACAGTTGCGTCCTATGAGCACTAACATAGAACTGAACGTAGGCGGTTCACCTACGACGAATGCTTAAAAAAATCCGAACAGTTGAAGGTCTGACGCCAAGCTCAGCCCATGTGTAGATGCCAGTAATATTTTCGCTTGTTAGGTTGGAAAATGAGAGAACTAATTAGGTGCACGCTCATCAACAAACAGTTGGCGAGCGCGGACTGGGCGGAACCCGGAAACGGAAAATGGGAGACGATAGGTTAGCAAGTTGGGCGAGTCATCTGAGAGATAGGAGATGCAAAATGATATGAGCAGAATTATACTCCCTTCAGACCTTGTTACGGTGAAATATCTGTAAAAGATATTGCGTTTTTGGAACTGGTAACGCATCTCGTATGTTTGGCCGGCACCGCAGTAGAGCCTGGAAATCGTTGAGTCTGTTGGAATGACTCAGCTACATGAATGACTTTTCTTCGTCAATATGCATCAAATGGGAAGGAGCGTCGACTGCAACAAGACGTGTCAAGCGTATGCAGATTTTTAAGCAACAGACGCACAAAAGATATATAAACTTATCACATACTGGTAGGTCCACAGAAGTAGAAATTCAAACGTAAAGTAGAAAACAGGAAATTCAACCAGTGTTTGCCTAACCAAAGCTAACCGAGGTTGAGAAGACATTATGACAAGGGGATGGTCATATTTTAGTCTGGCAACCTCTAGGAGTAGTTTTATAGGATAAAAGACCCCTGTAATATGTTTTTCAATACTGCTGAGTATTTGCAAACACAAATTGTCAGGTAACCGAGATATCGCTTGCTTGTAAATCCACCTTAAACTTCTTTTCGAAAAAAAACAACTTCCTTTGAAACTCTACAAACAAATTATTTATCACTGCGTATTGAGAGAATTTCGATAAAGACATGAGATCATTGACCAAAGCTGCTGTTTGCTCCAAGTATCACCTTATAGTGATAAGATTGATGCAGTTCCGCTTCTTATCGCTCACAGAACTGCCTATTTTCGCTTAAACTCCTGGTCCCTATGCAGCTTAAACCAACTTTTTTATTACGAACAATACCGTTATCAAAATGACAAGTTTGAAGACTTTAAATAACATGAATTTATTTCTAAACTGCGACTGGCTAAACTGAGACAAACTCGTGTGAATGATACGGTATACAGAACTTAGTTTACTCGCCCTAGCGTCCACAATGTTTAAAAAATCATTCGATCAAATCCGCAACATTTGAAATTTTCGCATCTAATTTTTCACATCAGATAAGATCTCACGCATAACTCGTAGATAAAGAGCGACAGATTAGGTTTGATTCTGAATTTTTAAAAATGTTGCATGTTGTATGCAGACAGAAAGTAGCTGAGGCCTTTGTCTGAAACTCATATCAACACAGTATCATCTGATGAAAAGAAATCCACAAGCGATTTCACACGAAAGGTTTTTATCCTGAACACCTGAGTTAAGGCCAAAATTTTACAAACTGGTCATAAAGCGAATCTTGTACTGACCGTTTTCACGTTCTTTCTTGCAATAATTTGTTGACAGCCTTAGGTTTTCGTCCCAAGATGTGGCATCTCCGGACATCTTCAGATTTAAATGATTTTATGATTGAAAATGGAGGATTTGTTCTCGCCTGATTGTTGACTGATCGTCCTGTTGATATGTAGACGGACTACCCGTTTTTAGGGTCATTCTACCTTCATCGTAGGAAGACATGGATAAAGTTGAATTGCTTCAGGGATCCTTTATCGTCACAAAGTGTTATCAAGACTGCTTATGATGTACAGTCTTACAGTCACATGCCAACAACTCTGGCTTATGGATGGATGCATACGACATGAAAAGAACACGAAACGTAGCCCAGCAAAGTTTTGCAAAGATGATTCGGTGTTTGGAAGTGTGATTAAGAAATTGCGATTATCGATCTAACTTAATTAGAAAATATATTACTACACCTCTGTCTCGGTACAGTAGTGTTGGTGAAGTGATATGACATGAATAGTATATTTCTTAGGGTGGCAGCCACTCTCCCAAGCATGATTTATCTTCAAGCTTTTGGTGTCAGCTAAATCGTTCTTGGTAGCCACCCTAAACTGATGTATTCACTCAACAATGACAAAGAATGTCGCCTCAAATCCTCTGAACAGAAATCCCAAGTACCCACAACGTGAGAAAAAGTACAATTTAATTGTCGAATTACACTTGGACTGTTAGCCTCATGATACAATAAGACTTTTATCAAAATGCACATCAACGTTTGTAGACATGAGACATGTAAATGACGCTAACGTGCACCAACTCCCAACACGTCCGGAGTTTAGAATCATGCACAAGGTAAAAGATTATGTGTGACGGAAAGAAAAATTCCTCTATACTGAGTTTTTACAACCTCCAGGAGATAATCGGTAAGTCAGTACTCCGAGCGTGTTTTTCCTTTCACGCTGTGTATACTACTGTTTTAATCTTTCAGGCATCGGTGATAACTCCTAGCAGTATCACCAACTTCTCTTTTTGTGAGAAACTGCACTTTCTGTCAGGATGGTTACCGATCAATTCTGCAGCACACCTGGTTGGTTGAAGCAGTTGATGTTAAAACCAGGTGCAAGCATATTGTCTAATCTCCATAGATAACAAATTTTCAGGTAGCTAACTTGGCTACTCTCCAATTAAGACGTTCATTTCTAATCGTACTGAATTCCGTTTGGTATTCAACCTTGACAAACATACATACTTATGGTGATGAAATGAAATTTTCAGCTGCCTGCTGACGATGAACGTTTTCTTGTTTAGTCACTCAATTTTTCAGCCTCTGCTTCTGAACGATATTATTTGTTTGGACATGTTTTTAACGGTACATTTTCATTTAGTGGAATATGTAAACGGAATTAACCGCGTTAGTTCTCTAACCTGGAGATCCATTCCTATAACTGCGAGTTTTGAATAAAATGAACAACAACCTTGAAAAGATTCAGAGAGGTTTGGCCAACAATCCGAGGATTTCTTACTGGACATCGTTCCGCTTTTGACAAAAAAGCATCATCAGGCCAAGTAAACAAGCAGGTTGTTTGGGAATCAAAGCAGTTTGGGAACCAATCGGTGAGATTTCTTATGACTGGCCGACTTCATCAGTGCTGGGTGTTCAGTNTGCCCAGTGTCTAGAGCATGCCCTGCCATTGCTGAATCTTTGACTAACGCCTGGTATTCTTCTGCGTTTCTCGGTGGTTTGTTAATGGAACGCTTATGCTCACCGATTCTGGTGTGCAATTCCCTGGCTGTCTGATCTATATAAACCTTCGTACAGTCGTTACATTTTATTTTGTATACACAGTTCCTTAGTCCTACCAACCGGAAGGCTATTTTTTAAGTGCACCGAAACCGAGCTTAAAATCTTTCTCTCCTGGAACGCTACTCTGTTAGCCGTAATGACTTGTAATGACTTCAGATGTCCCTATTTTGTATGGAATGACCGCTGTTCCGAGGCATTCCTTGTTGGGTCTTGGTGTTGGCATCAATACCCATCTTCGTTGCCGCCTAATTAAACTCACTGGGTATCCGTTATTTTGAAGTCGCTCTTTTACCTCAATTTGTGGTACTCTTTGGTTGACCTCCTCTATACACAATGCTCTCACTCTCCTAAACATCACTGAAACTGTACTAGCATATATTGCTACTGTACTGAGGGGTAGTTTAAGACTGCTCCGCTATCTGTTGATTTCCGGTATACAGTGGTTTTCAGTTTCCCATCACTCTTGTTTGTCATGCAGTCAAGGAAAGATGGTGTACCCGATGTAGACTCTGCTAAACTTAATGCGAGTTTTCAAGGTTTTAAGATATTGAAAGAATTCGTTTACCTTATCCCAGTTTATCACAACATAAAGTTTTCTCTAAGTAACGCTACTCAGACGAATCCGTTTAAAGCTTTCTGTTTAAACTTTCACAGCGCCCGCTTAAGGACTTTGGAAAATATCAAGTTGACATCACAGCTAACCAGAACTTCGTCCAGTTTTAACTGAAACCCAGCTACATTTTTAGCAAATTCATACAGGTTTTGGATGTGTGTGGGTGACTTTCCGGCAGGTAGTTTAAGGATACCTGCTAGAAATCTGGCCACATATGCTCTTGTCAACTGTTCGATCCTTCGATACGTGTCCTTGACATACCCGGACTCAGCCATAAGGTATTCTGCACCGATAGACCATTATTTGTAAACACCTAAAAGTGGACCTGTCGAGGCTAACCAGCTTTATTTCCACATTTCATCCTAAATAACTTCCCGGATCTTGAATGTGATAATGATC
>NW_008751663.1:2346685-2360603 GCF_000715545.1 Opisthorchis viverrini
CCACCAGTCACTGTGGTGTGGATCTTAAACCCCGTCTCAGAATGTCAACACTTTCTAAATCTATCTTATGCCCTGTCATTGTCGAATCGTTGACTGTCGCCTGGTATTCATCTACGTTTCTCGGTGGTCTATAAATGGAACGCTTTTGCTCACCGTTTCTGGTGTTCAATTCAATGGCTGTCTAACCTTCGTTACATTTTCTTTTGTATGCACACTTCCTAGTCCTATCAACCGGAAGGCGATCCTTCAAATGCACCAACACCGAGCGTAAGGTCTTTCCCTTCTGGAACGCTACTCTAATGTTAGTCGTATTCAGTACCCTACTGGTGACTTCAGACGTACCTCTTTTGTATGAAATGATTGCTGTTCCGATCCACTCCTTGTTGGGCCTTGGTGTTGGCACCAATACCCGTCTTAGTTGCCGCTTAATTAAACCCACTAGGTATCCGCTATCTTGAAGTCATTGTTTTACCTCAAGCTGTGCTGCTGCTCGACCTCCTCTGTTCACAGTGCTCTCACCCTCCTAAACATCGTTAAAACTATTCTAGCATATGCTACTTTTGGATGTGCTTAGGAGTAGGTTAAGACCGCACCACTATCTGTTGATTTCCGGTAAACAGTGGTTTTTAATCTCCCAACACTCTTGTGTGTCATGCAGTCAAGGAAAGGTAGTGCACCATGATAAACTTAATGTGAGGGCCCAAAGTGTTAAGATATTGAAAGAATTCGTTTACCTTATCCCAGTTTATCACAACAAAACGTTTTCTCTAAGTAACGCTACTCAGACGAATCAGTTTAAAGCTTTCTGTTCAAAGTTTTCCATGTACACGTTGGCCAAAACCGGGAACACTGTGATCCCATCGCTAGACCTTTCTTCTTGAGAGAACATAATTGAATCAAAAACAAAGTCAAATTTTAGCATAATTTTATGCCTTCAACTGTCTCGTCTACGGAGAGCTGTGTTCGTTTTTGCAACGCTGTGTCTGCTAGTAAAAGCCTTCTCACTACTTCCACAGTGTCCGCTTAAGGGACTTTGGAAAATATCAAGTTGACATCATAGCTAACCAGAACTTTGTCCAGTTTTAACTGAAACCCAGCTACATTTTTAGCAAATTCATACAGGTTTTGGATGTGTGTGGGTGACTTTCCGGCAGGTAGTTTAAGGATACCTGCTAGAAATCTGGCCACATATGCTCTTGTCAACTGTTCGATCCTTCGATACGTGTCCTTGACATACCCGGACTCAGCCATATGGTATTCTGCACCGATAGACCATTATTTGTAAACACCTAAAAGTGGACCTGTCGAGGCTAACCAGCTTTATTTCCACATTTCATCCTAAATAACTTCCCGGATCTTGAATGTGATAATGATCGTTGTGGTCATCTTGCTTAGCTGCGCATGCGTTCGACTATCCGAAAACCTATTGACCAAATATGGACTCGAAGCATTTGAAAGAAGATATGTCATAGAAATGAGGGGTCGCACTGGCATATTCACTTGGAAAGAAAAGAGTTCCACCGAAATATATTGCGATTAACAGTTCAAATTTTTCTGTTTTGAAATGAGGAAAAACGCTACAGTGAAAGGAATCACGATCACATCCGATTGGATTTTTTCAGTGGTTATTAGAAGAAGCCAAACAATCAATTAACAGGGTCATCACCACCATCATGAACAGCATAACATCAATGTTGTAAACCATGATTTACCTGAAAGGCTTATTTTGAACAAAAGAATAAAAGTGGACGGGAAAGGTACTAGTGCCAGCCTGTCCCAAACACTTCTGGGTGCCTACACCTCTAGACACATTCAGACAATCTGGATACAAAAACGCCACTAACATTGATGACCAGCCAAATCTTGCAACAAGATAGATAGGTACAATCTGTTTTGACTACAAGTAGATTGAAAGAGGCCCTATTCGGTGGCGATCGAGTCGAAACTTCCTTACCCCAAGTGTTTGTTGAGTTTTACTAAATCTGCCATGTTCTGTACAATTTGAACTAATTTCGGCCGTATTATCAATTAACACCGCGTATGAGACCCGCTGCTTTACTTTCAAACAGCATCACTGTTATCCTTGAATTGTACGGCCTTGTCAACTCTTCTACCCCTACCATTTGGTTTGGCTGTACCTAAATCTGCTACATTCCCCGACCCATCTGCCTACAAACGTTTTCCGTTTTTCCGTTTGCATCAAGGAATACTTCAAACCACTCATGTGATATTGACTCAGTTTCATTTATGTGACCGGTTAGCCAAGATGAGCAATCACAGAGAAACCATGTTTCCGAGTTTCGCTTTTGTTAAGTAAGGGTGTTTTGTGCGCTTACATGTTGTGATCTATCCACTTACTCGCACCTTCAAATCAAAAAGTGATTTACCTTTAAACACAATGGCGTTTTTGCGCGTTTAAGAGGCAGAATTTCGTCAATTAGCTCTCTTAATCCACTGAGCGACGCAACCTTCCAATAGAGCTTCCAAGAGGGAATTTTCCCCATCTACTGCGTCAGTCACTGAACCGATTGTCCGAAACAGTTGTTTCTGAAAGCGCTTTCCGATTACTTTGCCAGTGTGAATCGCGTTAAATTTTGTATAAAAAGTGTTTGAAAATTTCCACCTCGTTTGTTTGCTATGGGTAGTTCGAGAAAACTGCTCACGTCAAAGACACGCCATAGTTTAATGCATTTCTACTCAGAAGGGTTAATCGATACTTTTCTTACAAGCATCGCAAATGCCTCCGATGATTCGACGAATAAACTGTCCCTTTAAATACATTTAATTCGGCCGAAATGCCAGTTTGTTGGTTTTCTGAACAGAAAGACTCAAAATGCGACGTTTCGTAATGCAAATATATTAGACTGCGTGAAACATATTGTTTATGATGATTAGCCTTGGAGAAATGGTGCACTGACTGTGTATAGCTAAACACAACTAAATAACGGACGTGCTCAAAAAAAGCTTAGTAAACGAAAAATCTGAATTGACCTGAATAAAACGTCCTTTAGCGACACTTGCGGAGATGAGTCACGCATTGTAGACAAGATATATTACACAGGGATTTTGAATATTCTGTGGAATAAATTTGGATTTTGTTGTTAGTGTTTAAAGTTTACTATCAAAATAAAATGCAACGACCAACCAGTTCATGGCAAATTTTCAGGGAAAACGCATTGTTTTGGGCGTTAACATTTGTGCCGAGTTTGGGTTGACGTAAAAGGATGTTCGAAATCTTTGTGAAAAGGGCGTTTTCCGAATTCCTACGGTATGCCATTTGTCAATTATGGAAAAGTGCATGTACCTGTTTAACTTGATCAGATCCAGAACGGTTAGAATTCGATGTAAAAAGTGTGAAAAAGAAAGAAAATGTTAAAACATTTAGATAGGATGTCCAGATATCAATGTTATTTGAAACCAATTGAGTTTACGGATCAGTTACGAAATAGGTATGTGATCAAACGGATCTAGTTCGGTCTTTGAGGCTAGTCATTCTATTAACTGCCTGATGAGTAAACCAAAAAGAATCCAGCTTAAATTGAGTTCCATAACTTTTCAGTGACATCCCGCATTATTAAAAATCCCCATTGAAGGCAAACCGTTATCGTCAGAGGAACCTTTTTGTCTCCTACGCGTACCATTATTTGCCTAGATGTTACTGAACGTGTTATGAGTTCTTTGGTTTGTAAAATTGTAGTGTTAGCTAAGCCCTGGCTGAAGTTGATAATCGAACTTTTCGGCTACGATTTGTTATATCGTTCAGAAGATCTTATACCTGAACTGGAAACTAGGGGTACTAATATACGCGAAACTTGGATGTGGCCATGTACCAGCAGATTTCCGACGGTTGATTTTTTCTTAATTAAATGAGCGCCATTTATTCAAACAACCGTTTTTGGCGTTGAACAAGAATATGTAAACGGCAAATGAACTTTAGTTTTTAACTCAACAAGGTCACTAGTTCGTAAAGGATTAGGCTGTGAATTGTCCACTTGGTGTGATATTTCGTTGTAATACATCAGCAAATTGATGGACACTTGTAAACTGAACTCATTTGTCTGCCCGAGGAATGACAAAATGAATGGATAACTGTCAATAATCGTTTGGATGCCATATGAGTGATGTGGCTGTAGAAAAAGTCTGCAAATCCCTTCGAGTTTGCGAGTCACGTCGGACGCTTGGCAACAAATTTATGAATTTTGTCTATTTTGCTATGGGTAAACCTAAAGTCACCGTTTCCAAGTAGATTAAACCCGAATTCCGAAGCAACATAACGCACTCCTGAAATCATCGCCTTCCACCAAACCTAGTATCTTGCAGATGCCACGTTTGTTCAAGGCAAAATCCCGGTGTCTTTGTGTGCTCATCCACACGTGGAAGGCACAAGTAGCATTCTGCGACCTGCTCGACAACTTCATTTACTGCACGAGAGAGGTCGCCGTTCAATAGGCATGGTGAAAATCCAAGTCGTCAGCTTGAATTGGATTTAGTTTTTTAGAATAGCCGACGAATAAGTAAACGGTAAAAGTCGGTCGTGTTACTTAGCTTTTTGGTGGCAAGATCAATTGTCAACCTAATTGTAATATGTCTGCATGTATGAAAGTATCCAAACTCACTGTGTGCACGTTCTGAGAATAGCAGCCAGGTGGGGGGCTGGAAAAGGAGAATGCGACGTATTAGTTGGATGTATCAGTAAATTGGTAACTCTCGCCAACCGTCCACATAGAAGCACAAGAACATAGGTTCAACATTTTATTCCCGAGCCTAGGAACACGTGGGGGTTGAGGGGTGATAACAACGGAAAACAGAGGTATAAACATACAAACGGTGTTAGTCATTGGGAAGGGCTATCGATCCCCTCTGTACGGTATTCAGGGATGTCTTCATTTTCTACCATCGTTACCACCGCCGCTTCTGGAAGTAGACAAAAGAGATTGTGATGAACGATGGCGCGCAGTTTGACATCTGTCGGCACATTACACGAGTGACCGATTATTTGCTGAACAATCGACTGGTTGATCGGCTGATCGATTGGTTGATTGATTTACTGGCTGAGTTGATGGCTCATTGACTCACTCAATCACCCATTCACCTGTCCATATACTCATCGTCTGAATGAATCTGATGGAACAAAATTAAAAATCCATGAACCTAGTTTGGCATAATTCTAATTGGGAGCGGATTGTGAAGCCAATTCCTGATAGTTGAGACCCAAAAGAAAGTTACTCGCTCCATAAGCTATTGGTTTTTTTCTTCTATGTACATGAAAAAAGAACCACAACAGGGCAGAAAAATGCCTGTGTTATGGTTACTTTTTTAATATCATCGAAAATTTTTCCTCTGGCAGATAATCATCATAGGGCAAAACGAGTTCTTGACATATTGTTTATCATGCGAAAATGTCAACAAAATTTCCTGACTGGTAAGACGTTCAGGGAATGATTTTTCTGAATCTGAAACCTCCCCCTACATCTAATTAGAGGAGAAAAACAAAATTTTCCCAATTAAAAGGCATGATATTTTTCCTGTCTTAACATGAACTGGGGTTGTTGTCAAACTCTGTATTCGTTTCCGTTTGGCCGCTTGTCACTCCGACAAACAAATAAACAAACAAACAAACAAGCGGACAAACAGCAGATGATCTTGATTTCGGACTTTTGTCCAGCACTCGTATAAGTTTGTCCAAGGGAACTTGTATCGCTTCTCTCAAAATATACCCGTCGATTCGCGGAAAGATGTTATACTACCAAGTGGCTTTATTAGGGGTAAAAAAACCTCAGGAATCGGACGGTCAATTATTAGGTATACAAAATCTCACGAATGAACTCATACTATATAACCTTTAATCCCTACGTATGAAGAGATAATAATCATTGGGACAAATTTATTTAGAATTAAGATTCCTTTCCATCACTGTGACATCATTTTATGCTAAAAACGCCGTCAGACACTGCGTAGCTGTTTCATCTATATTTGAAATCATCAGCAGTGCATATCCTACAATACCCTAGAAAGTTGTTAAGCCGCAACTCCCCAGCTAGTAGTCTTAATAAAACAGTTTGGCCGTGAGCGTTTGAGCAGCAGTGTGATTTACAAATAACCCTGTAATTCATGGGAATAATAATACTTTTGATAGACAAATGAAACGAGTTATACCTTATGAGTCGTTTCATTTGTCTATCAGAAAAACAGTGGCGTCAACTGCGATCCCCCGGTGCTAGTTTGCAGCACAGTTCTTCACGTGAGACTATTTTGGTTTTGAGCCAATAACAAATTCGGAAAGCAGATGTATTTTGTTTTCAAGCGCTCCTGTAAATGAACTAACTGGACAGCATGGCGGGGCTTGAAAAACCGGTTGTACCGCTCGTCATCTCGATAACTTCAAACTTCATTTGGTCCTGACTTCATATATATGTGCAATACTCCCTAACATCCTGGATCACCGAATTTCTAGAGTTATCTTGCACCTAAATGATAGGGTAATTCAAACAGCTTGCTCTGCATAGTGGCACGGTGATACTATAAGTCAGACATACTTCCTAGCCCACATCATTTGGACTTTTTCCATACAAATAGACTACACATTCGTGAATTAACCAATATTTTCGCTGCATACACTGATACGCAAAAATGGGTCTTCAGAGTGTTTGGTTTCGGTTGCTTTTTCAAGGGCCTACCAACGTCATCAATGGCCGGTTCCTGAGTTTCACGTCTTGTCCGAGCCAAAGAACGTTGATTTGCCGAGTTTCGCTGATCCACTGATATCAGATGTGACCCAAAACCCTGCACGCAGAAGGATTTGATCATACCGGCAATCCAGCCGCTCTCGTTCTGTGTATGACAAAGCCTCTCGCTTGATTTTATTCTTCCATCTGACGTTAGTATATATTCGAGATGTAACAAACTTAAACAGGCGCATCGTAAAAGAGCCGATTTCTCTTTGCCGAGCTCCACATTTTGACGAGAGACTCGGGATTCGAGATAACCTTGCTGGTACTCTCTCGTCTTTACTCTGAATCAAGACCAACAAGTGCTCTCATTTTGATGTGGTCAACATGTGGATTACTTCCAACTACCACCTTCTCAAACCATTATCATCGGTTGTATCTTGCTTATTGTTCATTGCATCCCTTGAAGCCACTTTTTCTGGTGACTTGTCCTTGTACGATCATGCATACAACGTATTTCCGAACGTTCTATGACTGAGTTTTGTATCCGACTGTTGCCTATTCTATACAATTTACTTCTTGCACCCAAATTTCTGTTCTTGCCATTGTCTTACCAATGTTACTCTACTGTTCACTTGCCATTTTTCTGCGGAATGTTGCAAGGTGACGTCATTACCTTTGAAAGATGTAATAGAGTGGATTTGAATTCATTGAATCTATTAGAAAAGTGCCAGTTCATTGGTCTACTAAAACCTCGAAAAATCGATGCGAAAAGGTTACCCGTATCTTTTTGATGTCCATACAAAACGCGCTTCCCGAATGCAGCTTAATAAACACTGGTGTGCAATTGCACACTTGAACTCCTGCCCGAAAGCTCACCCATATTTTTAATGTACTAAATGCTAACAACGATCCGCATATTCGTAAACTTTTTCTTCTCTAGGTCCTTTACAGTTATAAAGGGTACATAATGTGAAACTGCACTTTTCTAATGTCCACTTTATTGAAAATTAAGTATCACGTTTGATGTTAGTGTATGGCTAAGTCACTAATGAAGATCCTTCATTACGAAACACGATCAATCTGTCATGATTTGGAAATTTTTGCGCATCCGAGTTTCGAACTATTTCGTCGGTATAAAGCTACCCGTTCAGTTTTCCAATCGGCAGTAAGTAGAGGTTGGTTGTAATGAGTGCTCTATCCCTGATGAAACTGCCATTCACTTGCATATAGTCTAACAGTTCAAAAATTTGCATCCGGAACTCATTATTACCTCGTCGTTTCAGAATACAACTTTGTCGTATTCATCGCAGATCGTTGGCCGATTGACGATGTAAAAAATGGGTGGTGTAAGATCCAGATCCAAGGAAAAAACATATTTTGCTTACTATCATAAGCAATTCATAGACCATTCAGTTCTTAATAATAATAATAACAACAATAATAATAAAATAAGATAAATAAATAATAATGTTAAAACTAGTCCGCCAAGGTTATCCTGTAACGCCTCGAAACACGGCCCAAAATGAATAAATTCTTTTACAAATGAAATGGTCATCAATACTTTGCAACCTATTCTGACTACTTTTATTCTTCCGTGGCCTTCGAATTTTCCTTCACAATTGCTGTCTTTAATTTTTGTAAAATGCTGAAGTCAAATTGTCAAAAAAGAACCACTGGAGATTCGCTTTGGTAATCACGCCGCGGGATGTCATGAGATGCAGTCCTTTTGGGCAAGTGAAGTCAGAGAAGCTTCGTGTCAAGAAGCCGTTTACGGCTTGCGGTGATTTAATAAGGCGCCACATTTACATGCCACATTTTTGGTGGCATTGACAGGTGGCTGGAAGCTTGGTGAATTTGCCGACAAATTACAAGCGATTGTTCTAAGCCTTGTTTTTCCAAAACATACAGAGGTAATAGTGCATGGGTTGATATATAACAGCACTTTGACGTCGGCGTTTCAGCTTGTGCTCGTTGGGAGACCAATACATTTGCATAGACTGGATTTGTCTCCAAAAAGCGTCCAGAATTTTTATCAGGCAACAAAGTAGGACTGAGCACCAAACTAATTTGCTTTAGTTTGTCTGATTTTTTGGCACAATTGGAGTGGAGAATTACTGATTAAAAGCAACTCCATTGTGTAACCAAGTTGTCTTAATTTCTTTCGGATAAAGTCAAATGCTCTGAACATTACAGAAGATTTTCATCCGCAGAAAGTCAGCGACTTGTACTTTGGAACATGTCATTGTGTGTTTTTCTCATCCACTGTCTTTGCTAGAATGAACCTTGTACAGTTAATGTATGCTTACAAGCGGGGTAATTTTGCCTGATATCCTGATATATTGTCACGCTATCATAAAGATGAGAAAGATTGATTATGCGCTTTTACATGTCTATCTTTCCCAGTGGTTTCGTTTGACATGCTGACAGATTTACTTCACCCCACTGCAGACGTGCGTAAATTAAGAGGTCAGGACCAACCGAGATAAGTTCACACGTACAAATCGATAAAAAACATCACACCTGATTCATACGTCCAAGAGGACTCCGAGTATTTAAACGATAAGGAAGGGGTCCGTGTGTTTTGTGTCCGGTGGGAAACATCTAAAAATAGTGTTTGGACAGCTGTGGGAAGGTACAGAACTCGGTGGTATGATAAGAAATAAGCTCACCCTGGGTGTCTGATAAGTCTAGAAAGCCCCCATTCAGTCTGGCATTTCCTGAAAACCCCCGAGGACCAAACACTAAACACCAGCCAAATAAATATTCCCTTCCACTGATAGACGTTCAAATGTGAAGGCCACACGATTTAGCATTTGGCTCCATTGCTTAGCTTATGGTATGATTACTGTTAGTAAAGGTTTGCTACAACGCGAATTTCAGAAGACACTATCGCAAGAAATGTACATTATGTTGTGTGCGTACAACCTCAGGGGCGGGTTCAATCCATAGATGGGCTACCTTTCAGAACAAACCGTCTGTGAAAGTTTTCTTGGGAGTCAGCGAATCAGAAGCATTTGCATACCAATATGGTCTTGACGAAGGATTCACCCGGAACCCAGCTGAATGCCTTTTTTATGATGTTCAAGTAGAACACAAGGCTGACGAAAACCGGGGACTGTGTCCAACCGAAAAGGCGAAACTGGTTGTAGGCCGTCGGGGAGTCTTCAGCAACCTTATGAGTACTGTACTTCTTGAAAGTCCTTTTGAACTCTGAGACCCTGAAAAAGTCAATCCACATGTAGTCAACACGGGGATAAAATAATTTTAATTTTTAAGGCTGATCATATTCCCCCAATTTGCAGAATACACGAACACAGCTGACGTATAGCTATTGACTTCAACAAGATCGACTGCACCAAGTGACCTGCTTCTTCCGGTTCCACCTTGCATAACTAAACATCTTTTGAGCGTAACAGTGATTTGACCAAAATCTACCTCTACTTCTGGTTTGAAGTGATGTGTTTGAGTGGAACGGATCTCCCTGTGACTTCCGTGCAAATTTCGACCAAAGGGATACCACACAGCTTAGTGCTGTCACAAAATCCGCGTCATTGCTGCAAACGGGATTACAGGAATCTACTCCTCCCACAAATATTCTCAGAATGGTTTTCTACTTGCTTTATTAGCGAAAACGCTGTCTTAAGAAGCAGCGCGGAAATACAGATTTGATGGCTGGATCTAGTTCAATGATGATATCTTTACGGAAACCCAAGTAAAACCTACCATCATTAGTTGAATAGCGTGAACACCTGAATTTTCAGAAAAAGGCCATAGTTATAGGCACCAGTCACCAGCTAAATCAGGACAATAGGGTTGCTAACGAGTCGCCAGGTGTATTGTCTTCCCATTGATCCTTACCGAACAAAGATCCCACTGCGAGAATGGTAGCAAACAAGCTGAATACCTGATGATTACGAGAATTCCGCATAAGAGTAGTGCACGGATAAAGTGTGTTAGATTAAAACATGTGGATGACGCACATTGAAAACTACTGAGAGTGGCAAAGCCGCCTTTATCCAAAACGTATGTTCCTACCTACATAGACAGCTGTATTTGAAACAGTGAAACACAAAAATGACAGACTGAGAGTTGTTGACAGTAGGTGGTTCTCAAGGAAATACGTTACAGTTTCAAGTTCGATCCAAATTGAATGCGTTTTTTGTTGTAAGCAAATTAATAAGATGCCTTGAGGTATTTTTTAGCATATTTTCTGGTGCACAAACGACCGGACGTTTAGCTCTTAAATTTTTCTCAATTTGTTAATCAGAAGAGTCAATACCTGTGACAGTATCTGCATCAGTCTGTCTACGTCTACCTTCATATTGACGTGTAATAATTCCGAATCGTTCACAAAACGAAAGTGGACAACCGGACCGAGTCGGATAGCTCTATCTTTTGATAGCAAACGCAATATCTTCAGGTATAATGATAGTTTATTCACTGGCGATTTTATACACAGTACGAAGCTGGATCGTAAAAATTTGGCGACATCTATCTGGTCATCAAAGTTATTTTCGTCATCTATCTTCCATTCCCGCTTTCAACGTATTTTCAGCGGAGTTAGAAAAATCAGATAGAACAGTTCCAAATATGTTTATCAACAGTGTGATCACCAACTTGTAAAATCGGCTCCATTGAACAACTTGAAAAGAACTGTAAGGGTTTTACACTTAGGCGAGAAAATCGAAGGCCAAAACCATTGCTTTTTCGGGGAAAATCATACCTTTATTCGAATGTAGAACTTGACAGCTCTTGTGCATCGTATAGGCAGATGTGAAACCACCCAGTTCCATAGTGATAAAAGTACATCTATCTTGAGAAAAATCAGATAGGACGATCGTTGTATCCATTGTTTTAGTAAGGTGCACTTTATTTCCGAGATTCTGGATGGTGCGATTCGGTCGATATCGTCTACAGATGAGCGTTTTCTTAAATCATCTAAGTTTACCTGGATGAGTGTTATCAAAAGACAACCAGGAGCAGGTTTTTTGACTCAAATCAGACCTTTTGGGTCAAATGTGTAGTAAAATTTTATTGGGTGCCTTTGGTTCTCAAGAATCCTACACTCTTTATTATATCCTGATTAGTATCCCCGCTTGGCACAGGTGGATCGGGAGGTGGGAAACTGCAAACTTTGTGCGTGATGCACCCTTGCTGCTGCGGGCTCGAATTCCATCTCAAACCAGTAGGTTACTCTCTGCTTGTATCGCGACAGGTAACTCTCAACTCCTTCGTGCTTTAGGAGGGTCATTATTGTTGCCAGTCATTGAAGGAGTTTATCTCTGCACATATCTAGATAGGACTCAAATGATTTCAGTATTCTTTTAAGTAAAAGTAAATTTTCATCTGGTCTTAACGACTGTTGTGATACAAGCAGCTTTTAGCGACCGATAATTATCAACAATAATTCGCCCCACTTTTAGTTTTCACAGTTTCTGGTTTCTATAGGATTTCCGAGCTGAAATCAGCTTGAAGAGTGATAAAAGTATTCAGCGCCATGTGGTATATGGTAAGGAATTTTTTATTAATTATCAAGTGAAAACACAGCGTAGTGGAATAGGTTATTGTAATCCAAGGTTTCGCTTGGCGGTACTATTTTCTGTTGGCAAAAATTGAAACATCATTGAGGCAGGTCAGATGAGCTATCATTTTAATAGGGACAAAACAGCAGAATTCCTTGTAAAACCTAAAGAATTTATTTTAATGGCAGAAAGAGTGAGCAACATTCCGAAGAAGTAGTTTTATTGGCCTGTTAAATACACTCCGCCAGAGGCGAATTCTGACGTAAGATAACCATCGAAAAATTTGCCTTAATTTGAAACACTCACTACCAGTACCTACGCGGTCAACGTACCTATCATAAGTGGGCACAAGCTGTCATCCTTGTTGGCCTTTAAATTTTCTCACAGCAAAAAAAACGAATCGTCACCCACCTTCCCATGAAGAAGTGGAGACGCTCATTTACGCTCTACGTTTAGTTAAATGTGTTGAAAAACCCATTTATTCTGAAATCATGCTTCTTTCATCCCGGACCGTAATAGATGCATTAAATTCTGTGCGCCATAGTGATTCGAAACTGCCGTGGACTCAGACACATACACACATATAATCCGCAAATTTAAGACTTCGACAAATAATCGCAAGCCAACGTCGGGCAATTTGATCAGCACACGGACCAGTTCATTTTGCACTAAACCACGGTATGCATTCTTAATGACCGATCTAACCCATTTTCTTACCTACCTAATTGGAACATCATCACTGTTTTCAACAGTAGAATTCAACACAGTTTTCAAGTGAAAGTCGTCTAATTGTTATATTGGTGGTAGCACTGTTTTCTCTAATGGCCATCTATGTGGATGACGAAGATGAATCTCTTGAAGGTCAAGCTATTAAGATTGAGGAGGCATTCACAATTCGACCCAGAGCCCTCCAAAGAGAATGGTATATTTTGTTTAAAACAAACAATTAAATAGAAATGTTGGCTGAAGAGGTTCAGCTATCACATTTTCTCTTATCCAGCTGTGAAATCAGAACCGCTATAAAGAAAGGTTCATGTGGAGTGGGTTGGCTATGCTTGGACATCATCGCTCATGAAATAGCCTACTCCCGATGCGGAGAACCATGTACGCCAGTATTGTCTCATCGATGTTTCGTCGTGCACAGAAGAGATCGACCGAACGGCAGCTCAAATCTAACTTGCTAACAGAATTAAGGAATTAGGATACCCAGTGAGTTTGATTAAGCGTCAATACCACAGCGGCGGATAGTCGGGGTTGTGGAAATTTCCAAGCATCATAGCGTGAACAGTATCGAGTGGGTGGAACTGGCGAGCGTATGGAAAGCGGCACTAGATCGGCCGAACTGACACGTTACTGTGTGGTTGTCAATCCACGTAGAATCATTAGCAAAAACTGGGGGTTGGGGATGGAAATCCCGACCCGACCAAAGGTCACAACATCCCTCTTACACAACTATCTTGGCACCAGCTCATCCACACAGACGGACAGAAAGTTCAAGCGACGTCCAAGGGAGATCATCAACTGGACGGAACCAGAATAACTGGATCCTAGGCTAGACCCAAACACAAAAAACCCCGGGTGACACCAACAGAGATTTGGCTTCACATAGCTGATTGGTTCTCCTTTTGCCTCAAATCTCGACCAACCTCGGAAACTAATTACTTGACCCGACGAAGATTTTGTGTCAAAATCGAAAGGTTGCCCAGCAATAGATCTACCAGTTAT